>NC_091237.1:2672251-2723984 GCF_040958095.1 Procambarus clarkii
TTGAGCGTGTTGTTTGTTATTATTAGGTTCATGTGACGGAATTCCTCTCACACTCAGCAGTATTATAGGAAACGTGTAAACGGCTCAGTAATAGGTGTAAATTTTGGGGATGCGGCGTCTGTGATCCTTCACATAGTCTCTAAAGGCATTTAGTGCAGAGTAAGAAGAAAGCTTAAACCACTTAGAGCGTATATAATCTTTCAGATTTCCGAATAATAACGGAGAATCTGAAATATTATATTGTATGGGGTATTTCATCAGGCCAGTAGTCTTTTTCATGGACACATTTCACTTAGCCGTGATTTACACATACTTTGAGGTTCAGACTTTGAGAGCCTTTCATGGATTTTGTCGTGAACATACGTGCTGCAAATTGTTTCACAGACTTATAAGAACTGTTGATAATTAATGGAAACAATTTTCTTGTTGCTTGTTATGGAAATACCTCCAAACTTCCCTTTTCAATTGCTTTTGAGCATCTAAAGTTCTAGTGCCAGGTTTTCTCTTTAGTCCATGAACTTATGCTCCGTTGAATTAGTTGTCTACATTCACAATCGAAGTAGTGTGCTTCTGTAGACACTCTGACAGTAACCCAAGTTCATGCAACGTGTCACACTCACATCAGAGCTAAATCCAATAGAAACTGTTTCTGAAGTTAGTTTTTATCAACAGATTTTCATAGGTTTTCTATCACTTCCAAATCTTGTTTAATCTTTCTCTGCTATTCCAAATGAAACACTGCCTCATAATTTTTCCACTCGCTGAAACTGTTTGAAACGAGCTGGCCACCCACCTGGTGCTCAGAATACGGCCTATATTGCAAATCTGTTGTTCAAGTTGATATAAAAATTCTGATAGTTTTTTGATTTAGAGGTGATCTAATGTAAACTGAATTCAATTTGTAAATAAATGGTTGAAAATGGTTAATTCCGCATGAACTTCTCTAACTGAATCACCCACTACAAGTTCTAATCTGTGGTTAAGAAAGTACCAGATTATTATATCAGGGTAATGCTTCGTCAGAATTGTTGCAACGCCATATTTGACACAAAGCAAGACACTTGCCCCCATCACTAGCAAATGCTGCAAGGTTCTGTTTCCCAATATAAGTCATCAAACCCATGATAATTGAGACAGTCAACAGATGCGTAGCAATAGTTTGCCGCTTTCTGGTCAGGTATTTAAATTAGATCTAAGAACATGAAATTGAAATTACCTTTCTTATCACTTTCACATTTCAAGTAAACTATCAAGGTTGTTTTAATGCTCAGGCTTGTTGATTCATCAATGAGAACAGAAATTTAGCAATTTATCTGCTTGATGTCTGGCATATTTTCTTTTTCATATTAATGGCTATGTGATTAATTATCTCTGTGCACTAGTGTGGGAATGAAGTTCCATTCCAATGTCAACACCATTTTGCTTTTATAGTTCAAGTAAGCCAAAGTGATCAGAGTATGGTTGTCATTCTGAGCTAAATAATGCAGAATGCAAAATTGAACAAGTTGTCTTTAATGCAAAGTATTCATGACATCACACAATTTTCCAAAAGTATCTTCACTAGCTACATTTTAAAACTAAAGCAGTAGTGTGAGCTTTCGATAGTTTATGATCACAATTTATTTTTTCCCATTTTATCATCCACTTGCAGAGGTGCTGGAGCGGCGCTCCGGCAGAAAGCACCACTACTTACAACACCCAACATGCTGATCATCAAAGAACAAACCTTCTACCCTACGGCGTTGGTGCTACCCCAGGCACTATGGATAGGTGGCACGCCAATGTTCATCCTCTCATCGCCATTCTCTCTGACGGGTTATACAAAAACACAATAAGGAACTACTTCTACGTCTAGTGGAAATGCTCTGCAGAGAATACCTCTTCATTCCCATCGATGATTCCCATCATCGGGTAGGGGAGTTCCAAGATCATACTCCTGGAGGAGGAGGAGGAAAAGGAGGAAAACACTGTAGATCTCTCTACCCAGCAGCACCTCTTCGAATTAAGAGTGGCAGCATCAAGAGGAGGATCGACAGCGTCCTCGGGGAAGACTTGCAAGACGTGTATTTCGTGGGGTAGTTCAAAATGACCAAGTAAGTAAGTAATTATCAAAAGAAGGCACCAAACCAGGAAGGCTATATTGTGCGGGATAATCAGAGGGCGCTAAATATCACCAAGGATGCTAATACGAGAACAGAAACGCATAAGGCGAACGATATCAAAGTATCCGATTTACCAAGAATTCTATCGAGGGACAAGCGACCGCGAGGGACGGTCGGAAAACAAGACACACGCTCGTCCCGGAAATCAGGACATTCAACAAAGATATGAACGACCGTAAGAGGACAATGCAGTTTGGACAATACAAGGCGACCAAGAAAAATTGACAAAATGTACTTTGTCCCTAATAAAATAAAAAAATTAATAGGTCTTTATATTAATACCACAACCATTTTTTCTATTATCAACACTACCCAGCAGCAGCAGCGGACCCGTCTTCTTCATCCAACAACTGTGGCGAGAGGAGGATCAACACTCACTCCGGTGATATTAATGCTTGCTCTAATATTTTTTTATTCAGTTTTGACCCAGCACAATGTCGGAGGAACATTACATCCATCTTACAAGCCTTGAACATGGCGATATTTACAACAACAAAGCATCAGCTTTCACAACAACATTTCACCAATACATTTAAAACCCTTCTATTAAACATGGAATGAGTTTAAGGGACCATGAGTTAAAAAATATTCAAATTATAAAAATTACTTAGAAAATATTAAACAAAACTCCCATCATTTGTCATTAGTCGTAAAAGTTTCATCCCAATATGTTAATTAAGAAATGGATTTTATTCGAATATTTACAAAAAAATAAGGAGAACCTCCTATTAAATGGAACTGAGGATAATGCAATAATAAAGAGGTGACAGCACCTGTCCGACGCTCAATTAAAAAGAATAGTAGTAGGAAGGTCTACAAAGTGGATATGCTTCCGATGCCTTTCAATCATTGTTGAGAATTACATCGTAACACAAATAATAATTATTAAGAATGTTATTGTGCTGTATTTTGTTATATATCATATATTATTACATTGCCCTATGCCAATATCTGTTACTTCCACCAATGCCACCAATTTTTTGGGGTGGGGGGGTAATTTTTTTTTCTCCTTTGTTTATCATCTGATTTTGTTGTGGCTTCTACATCTCAGAGAATGCATTACCTTCATTATGGATGTGAAGTTGGAACGCAATTGGTCACCATGTAAATCATCAACAGGTAGCAGAACGTGTGACTTTTAATTTTTGGGGCCGAGTTATTTTTAAATATTAAGACCTATTTTCTTTGTCTCTTTAGGTTAAATTGATGACTGGGGACCAGATTTGGACCTTACAACTTATATAAAGTATACTCATTACCCTTACTATTTCATAATCCTCATCCCTATATTTAGTTTTTTGGATTATTTTTTCTTGACTTCATTTCAATACTATTGACCTACAACATTTACATATTCGACTACGAATGCTAAGCAGTGTTTATTAAAATATACAAGACTATTCATAAATTATAACTACCATATTATTTGTCGATAACTTCAACTTCAATTATCTCCATAAATAGGATTTTACTTAGAGACAATTTGTTTATCATCATCATTTACAGAAAGAAATTAACATAAAAATGTAGTTATTTTAATACACAAAACAGAAGTAGATATATATGTTAATTATGATGCAGGATAGGTTCACTATTAATAACATAATTATAAAGCACAATATGTTTTATATCATCAGAATTTTGGAAACATACTATATATTATTTTCAAATATTTGTAATTAAAGTATTTATTTAGGAAATCAGTATTTTAGTTACCTAGTTTGCTTTGAGAACAAACATTCTTGCAGCAAGAATTTCTTTCCACCAATCTGAGGTGCTAATGAGACCAGTCTCGACCCACTGGACAAGTCATGAACAACAGTGTTCAAAATGTTCTTGATATCATTCAAATTGTCAATACGAGAGCAGAATACATAAGTTGATGATATCAAAGGAATCATATTGATTGCCGAGCCCCATGTAAATATTTGTGGCTTTCCTGACCATAAAGTTACCGCCGCGGTCAAGGGTAAGAGACCGGATGTACCCAGTATACAAGCCACACTAGCTATTAGTTCATATAAGCTGACAACTTATCCAGATCA
Organism: Procambarus clarkii; assembly: GCF_040958095.1. Classification (NCBI taxonomy): domain Eukaryota; kingdom Metazoa; phylum Arthropoda; class Malacostraca; order Decapoda; family Cambaridae; genus Procambarus; species Procambarus clarkii. The sequence goes on from NC_091237.1 coordinate 2,676,459, forward strand.
ACAAAACTTCCTAATGATATATATTCAATTAATACAACTGCAATGTTTAAATCGTGATTATATATGTATCATGTGGACAAATTTTTAATGTAATTTTTTCTCCTGATATTCAGGCTCTTTATTATGCTTCGTCTTGAGGCAAAGCCCAATACCTTATGCCATATTGATGCTCTGTCCACAGATCATTCTCTCTCTCTCTCAAATCATATACACTGATGGTTTCCTACACCGCCCACGGGTGCAGGTGCAAGTGAAGTTGCCTCTACCTATCAGTCGGAACTATTTGCCTTCTTTCTTACACTAAAATGTGTACAAGTCTTCAACTTGATACATTGATTGTAAGTGATTTTCTATCACCCTTAATTACGCTTAACTCTCTAAGACACAATTGTAACATGCCCTGTCTGAAGCTAGACATAGAAAACACAACATTATTACTGATGGTAACATAATCCATTTTCATGTGAATTCTATCTTCGTTGGCATCCAAACTTAAGCTTTCATGCATTGGTCGCGATTCCGGTCAACTATTTTTCTTACGGTTACGCGACATTGACTACTCATGGAGTCAGGAGAAAAAATATTTTTATAAATTCCATTTATTATCCGATCAACTTGGGGATAGTTTACAAATGTTTGCCATAAAATTTACGTTTTCTGTAATAGCCGAGCAGCTTATTAAAGAGATCGTCGTGGCAGTGAATCATCGTGGTAAAACAATTGTATTATTGACACCACGAGTATAATCGACGTAGTTTTTATATATGTTGCCGGTCGAACGCATCCTTATGTGACCTTTCGTATTTATGTTCTTATAGAACATTCTATTGCGAAACATTGGAACAAAATGAAATACATACATCGAAAAATAATGTCAGGATAGTGAATTGAATATACACTTTTCAAAGTGAGTTTCGCCGATATGCCACCGCAGGTAACACTTCGGCCACTTCCCACACTGTTTTGGGTGGGCTACGACATTGAATCTATATTTATATGCATATGTGCGTGTAGAGAATTTTATTGCGATTTCAGTGATACCAAAATTAACGCTGTAGCACAACTGTAGGCTTCACAACTATTAAGAGTGAAACATTTTGTTGCTGTTTGGCGCTCTCGGCAAGTGATCTGAATAGGTTTTTATTTGGTGTTGATATGCCTTATGCTTTGGCAGCATTTTATTGGTATGTTCTTATAGACAATTCTATTGCGAACACAGTGATACTAAATTTAATACGTACGCCTACAATTAGTGTCAGGACAGTCAAAAGAGTATACACTTTTCGGTCTTACCGCTTAGGCCCGCGAAACGCCTAAAGCTCATAGGGTAAGTTTTATTTCAGAACTCAGGGGGCACCAAAGTGTTAAGGAATGGTACAGAAAATATCTACTAAAGTTTAACTCAAGTGTGAAGATACTTCAGTTGATACTTAGATATTTCCAGTAAGTGTAAAGATAAGTGCTGACGATACTAGCTTCATCTATTCAAACCCCAACCCAAACGCATTAAATAATGTAAATAACAAAGTTAAAAAGAGAGAGAGAAAGAAGAGAGAGAGAGAGAGAGAGAGAGAGAGAGAGAGAGAGAGAGAGAGAGAGAGAGAGAGAGAGAGAGAGAGAGAGAGAGAGGCGAAGAGAGAGAGAGAGAGAGAGAGAGAGAGAGAGAGAGAGAGAGAGAGAGAGAGAGAGAAGAGAGAGAGAGGAGGCAGAGAGAGAGAGAGAGAGAGAGAGAGAGAGAGAGAGAGAGAGAGAGAGAGAGGAGAGAGAGAGAGAGGCAGAGAGAGAGAGAGAGAGGCAGAGAGAGAGAGAGAGAGAGAGAGAGAGAGAGAGAGAGAGAGAGAGAGAGAGAGAGAGAGAGGAGAGAGAGGCAGAGAGAGAGAGAGAGAGAGAGAGAGAGAGAGAGAGAGAGAGAGAGAGAGAGAGAGAGAGAGAGAGAGGAGAGAGAGAGAGAGAGAGAGAGAGAGAGAGAGAGAGAGAGAGAGGCAAGAGAGAGAGAGAGAGAGAGAGAGAGAGAGAGAGAGAGAGAGAGAGAGAGAGAGAGAGAGAGAGAGAGAGAGAGAGAGAGGCAGAGAGAGAGAGAGAGAGAGGCAGAGAGAGAGAGAGAGAGAGAGGCAGAGAGAGAGAGAGAGAGAGAGAGAGAGAGAGAGAGAGAGAGAGAGAGAGAGAGAGAGAGAGAGAGAGAGAGAGAGAGAGAGAGAGATAGAATGGGCGAGAATGATGAGAGGTGGACGTGTTGCTCCGCATCTTCCTGTTTACACGTGGCTGCTGCAGCTGGACATTGTGAATTTTTTCTCGACTGTTGCAGTGATACAGTGCCTTTGTGTGTTGAGGAAATGGCTGAGGCGGTCTGCCTAAGTAATAGACGATCCTGCACTGCTGGGCCTCAAGAATATGAGAGTGAGGATGACAGACAAGATGATACCAGGCCGTATCAAGCAGTAATGAACAGATATAAATGGCGAAATATTCACAGACAGCGAGACAGTGACAGTAAAGACGAAATCACAAAGAGATCAAAAAATGAAACCTTACTCAGCAGGACGCAAGAGATACAGACTAATAGAAGGAAGAGCTGTTATTCCCTACAGCGTGCCAACTGAGCTTTCATCAAAAGCTCGACGGGACGGTTCGTTTGGCTAAGAATTTTTTTTAATATGAACGACTATTTAAGGAGGGTACTCACCGGCCCTAGATAACAATTGGGACAGAAGAGGCCGTGAAACACTTAACAACGGATGGATTTGAGAATATTGGGATGGTTACTCCTGAAGAAGGTATGATGCACACCAAAATCATAGTTTTTAAGTATCCAACTTATTTGGATTCAGATAATCTTCTTCTTAACAATGATAGTGTTGTTTGGGCAAAGAGGAACAGTGTTCGTGGTGACAAACAAAGCCAGGTTGTTGCCTTGGTAAAGAGTGAGGCTCCGGAAACAATTTTTATGTAAGGATTAGGCTACAGGAAAGTTGCAAAATATTTGAGGAGCCCGTACTATGCATGAAGTGTTCTCGTTGGGGACATATGACTTGGAAATGCCAGTTTGACCCCAGGTGTTGGTACTGTGATAAGAAACACGACTCTCGAGTGTTTAGTCAAGATTAGAAACGGTGAAAAAATCGTCCCATCCTGTTGCAATTGTCGAGGCCACAATGCTGGTTCCTATCTATGCCGCATGAAGCCTCATCTGAAAGACTCCAGGGCGGATCCTACAATAAGGATAGATGTATCCTCGAAGGAAGAAAAGATTATGCAGCAGGAACATGGAGGAAACAGCTGGAAGCCAATGACAACCCCTTTGAACAATGTGTGGGAGAAAGGAACGGAGACAATTAAGGCGAGCCTAGGGAAAGTAGGAAATGCAGCTGGAAAAAATCAAACCTTGTGGAGACAAGGTTCAGGACAATATAGTGAACTTGGAGATTGGTACTCAAATATTGGAATATCTAAAAATACTAGACAAGAGGATTGAGGCATTAGAAAAATTAGCTATGGAGGGTAGATGGGGTGAAGATGGTGGTGAAACAGGACGTGAAATGGAAAGTGAAACAAGACGTGAAATGGAAAGTGAAACAGGATGTGAAATGGAAAGTGAAACAGGATGAAATGGAAAGTGAAACGTCCGTAGGAGACAGTAAGGAAGAACATGACAAATTGATGATAGATTATAGTCAGGAAAATGAACTTGGTGTTCAACCTTCTGAAGTGACAAATGTTAAAACAAAGGTTGAAGTAAAACGGTATACAGAATTAAAAGATATATAGATATGAATAATATTACCTTTGATGTTAGTAGCTGTTGTGCCAGTGAGGAGAAAGCAAAAATGTTACATTATTGGGAGAGAATGCTCTTGTATCTCATGGAATGTGACGGACAGGGCAAAGATAGTTTTATTATTAATCATGGATGAAAGTAGAGTGAGGCTATTATCTTGGAACGTTACTGGGTTAAAACATAGTGCGGTGGATGTACATTATTATACTTTTAGAGAGTACTATATTAACCTGAAATGTTAAATGCAAAATGTCTTGTATTGTGATTTGTGTATTTGTACTCGCTGAATTTGTGCGCCCCTTGAGGGACTTGAAATAGAAATAGGGCGGAGGGTAGAAATAGCCTAAGCTACCCTTTGAGATGTATTTTTTTACTTGTCTCAATAAACATACTTGAACTTGAAAGAACGTTATGTATTAGAGTGTCAACTTATTGACAACTATGTAAATATGGAAATAAGTAGTGTACCACATCAAATTGTTTCGATGTGTGATAATGGTATGATAGACAGAAATACTGTCTCTAGGAATTGCCTCTCTGTCTCTAGGAATTGCCTCTCTGTCTCTGCCTCACTGTCTTTGCCTTTCTGTTTCTGCAATTCTGCTTCTCTTCTATTCTCTCTCTTTCTTTTCTCCCTTTCTCTGCCTCACTGTCTCTACCTCTTTGTTTCTGCAATTCTGCTTCTCTTCTATTATCTCTCTCTTTTCTCCCTTTCCTCTTTCTTCCTCTCCCTCTCCCTCCCTCCCTCTCTCTCTCTCTCTCTCTCTCTCTCTCTCTCTCTCTCTCTCTCTCTCTCTCTCTCTCTCTCTCTCTCTCTCTCTCTCTCTCTCTCTCCCTCTCTCCCTCTCTCTCTCTCTCTCTCTCTCTCTCTCTCCCTCTCTCTCTCTCTCTCTCTCTCTCAAAGAAAACTTTGCTCCAAAACGTTATATCACAACATTTAAAACACAATATTTAATCTAAACAGGAGAATGGGTTGGATTAAGATGATATTCTTCTTGCCTCTATGGATCTGAAGACTCTTGAAGAAGACATTTACTATTACTGGCTAGTTTCCGAACGTTAGAAAAATTATTTAGAGAATGGTAAACTGAGAGTTGGAGGTCGCTTGGAAGTAATACAACTGAGAGACAAGCTCAGAAGTTCAGCAGATGTGGTTTATTATGACATATTCCTGCTGATATAAGTTCCCCATATTCAACGTAGGCCATTCTCATTAGATGTGAGGCATTGCCAGGTGACATTTTGTGGAGTTGTACGCATCTGAGAGGAGCCATTAGGGAGTACTGGTTTAAGTTTTTTACTGCTGAGGAGGATTGGTGGAGACAAGACGTCCGGAGCCTCACAAAATTGAAAGTGTTCAGTTTTGATCCCTGGTCTCTTGTAGCTGTTCGGCAAGAGTGACAGCAGTATTACTTTTTACCTCCGAGTTGGTGAGTAAGTTAAGATATTCCCTAATTAACTAACTCCGCCCCCCCCCCTTCCTTACACAATCTAGATCGTCTTCCAGCATTTATGAGTTTCCGTTGTAAGCAGGAGCTGGCTCGTGTGGGCCAATAATCTTTCTGCACTTTCTTTTATTCTCTGTTCTTAAATTGTTAGAGTGGAATAGATGTGATGGTAAGCAGCGACCTGAGGTCGAGATAGAACTACATTACAACGCAGGATAAAGCTGCCAGGGAGCTGGGAATTATGAGAAGTCTCACCAGCAGAAACACGAACATCATTCTTGAGCAATATCTAACACTATTGAGCCCCTACTTGGACTATGTTTTGTAGCTCTGGTCGTTGTACTACAGAGTAAATATTAACTCTCTTTACGAATATATCTAGTTATTGATGACACGGCTTAAACTTGAAAATATGGGACCATTGGTATGACGAGAGAGTAATGACTCTTAATTTGAACTTGCTGAAGAGGGTTATGATCGAAGTTTTTAAGTTAGGTTAAGTGAATATACAAGTTGCTGGTCTGGAACTTTCGAAGCAGTTCCAAACCAGCAACAATCTGGTGAAAGTTTGCTTTGGAAGAAATGTAGAATACCAGCTTGGATTTTGTATTGATGAGAGGAATGAGCATCCAACTAACATTATTGGGGAAAAATATTGAACAAGTTCGAAGACTTGTAGGTACAATGTGTGAGATTGGGTAGATTTAAGTGAAGCTGGACTAGTATGGGGCAACAAGCTTGCTGCACTGTTCTATTATTCACTTATTCTTATGTTATCTTTAGTTATTGATATTACACTATCACTAGAATGCTTCATAATAAAAACTCTAGAATGCCTGATAAACCAATCAATAACATGTTATAACGACGAATCCAACGTAGTAACCCAAGATATAGATAAGTGAACCACTTCACCTATACATATTACGTTCTGACCATTGAACTATTCCCAATTATCACTATATTTTATTGTATTAGTTTTGCAATAATTGTCAAGTCTGCAGTTAAGGGACCTGACAGCTGAGTGGACAGCGCTTCGGATTTGTATTCCTGAGGTTTCGGGTTCGATCATCGGTGGAGGCGGAAACAAATGGGGGAAAGTTTCTTTCACCCTGATGGGCCTGTTCACCTAGCAGTAAATAGGTACCCGGTAGGAAGTAAGTAAGTAATTATCAAAAGAAGGCACCAAACTGGGAAGGCTATGTAGCACCATCAAATACGCAAAATAATCAGAGGGCGCTAAATATCACCAAGGATGCCAATACGAGAACAAAAACGCATAAGGCGAACGATATCAAAAGTATCCGAGTCACCAAGAATTCTATCGAGGGACAGGTGACCGCGAGGGGCGGTCGGAAAGCAAGACACACGCTCGTCCTGGAAGTCAGGACATTCAAGAAGGACATGCACGACGTAAGAGGGACAATGCAACTAGGACAATAAGGAGCAGGGCGGCGCTCCATCAAGTGACCATGGGTTAAGCGAGTATGGCCAATACGCAACCTCGCCAGAGCTGTTTCCCACCGCCGGTTACGGTGGAAGGAGGACTGCCACGAGGAAACACAACATTTAAGAGTACGTAGCTTGTTACCAGTAACAGACAACCAAGAAGCCTGCCAACGGGTAAGGACTGAGGAATGGATACCGGGTAAAAGTCGGAATACGGAATGCCTTACGAGAGATGGGACAAGAGCGGACAGCTTCCTTGGCGGCAGCATCCGCACGTTCATTTAAAGACACACCAATATGGCTGGGAACCCAACAAAACTCAACCGACTTAAATTTGCTGTGAACGAGAAACAGCCAATGCTGGATCTCGACAACTACTGGATGAACCGGATTAAAGGACCCGAGAGCCATGAGGCACTACGAGAGTCAACAACAACTACAAAGGAAGACTGACAACGAGAAAGCAGGAGACGAAGAGCATAGAGAATAGCATAAAGTTCCGCTGTAAAGATGCTAGTCTCCGGAGGCAAGCGACACATATAAGTGCGATCAGGAAAAACAACAGAGTAGCCAACACCGTCCGCTGACTTAGACCCATCGGTGAAGACAGAAACGGAGTGGGAGTGAGAAGAAAAGTGCTCGAGGAAAGGCGTTTTAGAACCGTAGGAGGGGTAGAAGCTTTAGTGATACGGGTCAAGTATGTACAAAACCGCGGAAGAGGGACCCTCCATGGGGGCAAAGAAAGAACAACACGAGAAGAAACATCAGAAATACGAACGGAAAGAGAATCCTGCAGGCGAGATAACCGGACAGAAAGAGGGAGGTGGTGAAGAGGAACAGGAACCGCAGGAGGGGTAAAAGTTAAAGCACGACAGAGGCGAGAGGAAGGATGTTGCAAGGACCGCGCAAGAGAGCGAAGACAGTAGCGATCACGGCGGTCCTGGAGAGACAGGAAGCCAGTGTCAACATACAAGCTAAGGATGGGAGTCGAACGAAAGGCACCAGAACTGAGGCGCAACCCAGTATGGTGCAAAGCATCAAGACGGCGAAGAGTAGAAGGAGAAGCAGACGAGTAAGCAGGGCAACCATATTCGAGCTTAGACAGGACGAGAGAGGAATGTAAAGCAGGAGAGTGCGCCTATCTGCCCTCCAAGAAGTATGGGACAAGACCCGAAGGAGGGTAAGGGCCTTAGAGCACTCAACACGGAGGTAAGAGATATGGGGAGACCAAGACAAACGAGTGCCAAGGAATAACCCCAAAAGCTTCGCGGAATCTTTGTATTCAAGGAGATGACCATAAAGTGACAAAGAGGGACGAAGAACAACCCGTTTCCGCGTAAAAATCATGGCACAAGTCTTAGAAGTAGAGAACTTGAAGCCATGATCTGTGGCCCAAGACGACACGGCATCAATTGCAAGTTGAAGCCGGCGTTGAAGGAGAGGCGAATCATCACCCTGACAACAAAGGGTAAGATCATCGACATAGAGAGCGGAGAAGACACCAGAAGGAAGAGAGGAAAGAAGACCATTGAGGGCAACCAGAAAAAGAGTAGTGCTCAGAACACTACCCTGGGGCACACCTTCGTATTGCTGAAAAGAGGGAGAGAGAGCGGTACCAAGGCGCACCCGAAAGGAACGACGAGAGAGGAAGCTGCGGAGAAAGAGAGGGAGATGACCACGAAGGCCAAAAGAATGAAGTTGAGATAGGATATGATAACGCCAAGTGGTGTCGTAAGCCTTTTCCAGATCAAAAAGGACGGCAACAACGGAGGTCTTCGCAGCAAAAGCAGTACGAATATAGACCTCCAAGTTCACCAGGACATCTGTCGTGCTGCGGCACTTGCGGAAACCAAATTGAGAAGGGGAAGGAGGTGATGGTGTTCCAGGAACCACATCAGACGAACGTTAACCATACGTTCAAAGAGTTTGCAGACACAACTTGTGAGAGCAATAGGGCGAAAGTCCTTAGGGAAGTACCAAGAGACCCCGGTTTGCGAACAGGGAGGACAACAGCATCGAGCCAGCCCTCAGGGACTGACGACGACTCCAGATCCGATTATACAGACTCAGTAAATACTGAGACGTGCTCGGAGGGAGATGGCGAAGCATCTCATAATGAATACCATCGGAGCCCGCCGCCGTAGAACCGCAGAGGGCCAGGGCAGAACGAAGTTCAGAGAGAGAGAAGGGATCATTATAGGGAAGCTGAAGATGAGTGCAGAAATCTAAAGGACGAGACTCAAGGAACGGTTTACGAAGAAGGAAAGATTGGGAAGATGAAGACCAGAGCTAACAGAAGAAAAGTGGGAACCCAGTTCGGAAGCGACCTGCAACGGGTCCGCCACAAGAGTATCATCGAGGTGAAGGCCTGGTGAAACATCGGGAACGAACTTACCCGCTATCTTGCGGATAAGCTTCCAGACCTGGGCCAGAGGGGTTTCGGACGTAATTGTTGAGACATAAGATGCCCAACATTCACGTTTAGCCGTACGGATGGCCCTACGGGCCACCGCACTCGCTTTCCGAAAGAAAAGAAAAGAATCGGTCGTCTGCCTACGGCGGTTCCTCTTCCAGGCTGCACGCTTACAGCGGACAGCCCGAGCACAGTCCGCATTCCACCAGGGAACGCACTTCCGTGGACCCCGAGAGGAAGAGCGAGGAATAGAGCGGAGGGCAGCGTTGAAGACAGTGTCATGAAAAAGGAGGAGAGCGCGAGAGAAAGGCAGAAGGGAGAGGTCAGAGAGAGTAGCACTGAGGGAAAATAGGGTCCAGTCCGCCTTAGCAAACTGCCACCTAGGGAAAGAGAGGGAAAGGCGAAAAGAGAAAAGGAAACAAGGATGGGGAAATGATCACTTCCATGGAGGTCATCAAGAACCTGCCACGTGAAATCTAAGTAAAGAGAAGAAGAGCAGAGAGAAAGATCAAGACAAGAAAGGGTGCGAGTCCGAGAGTCCAAATGAGTGGGCTCACCAGAATTCAGAAGAGACAGGGAAGAAGAGAGGAGAAACGGCTCAAGGAGGCGACCCCGGGTATTCGTCAGAACGTCACCCCAAAGAGAATGACGACAATTGAAGTCACCCAGCAGGAGCACAGGCTCCGGCAAGGAGTCTAGGAGGTGTTTCAAATCAGGAAGAGAGAGCGGGACACTCGGGGGGATAAATGGAACAAACTGTGTACCATTTCCCCACAAAGATACGAGCAGCAGAACAATGGAGAGGCGAAGGAAAAAGCAAAGGAACAAAGGGAACATCAGCACGAATCAAGAGAGCAGAAGAATTAGAAGCCCCAGCAATGGCTGGGGGGGGGGGAGAGAAAGGAATAGCCACGAAACGACCATGACGAGCACCAAGCATTGGCTCCTGGAGACAGACACAAAGGGGCGAAAACCGCGAAATCAGAAGTTGGAGTTCGAGGAAATTGGCGTAATAACCTCGAACGTTCCATTGAAGAATGGACAACGACGAGAAGAGAAAGGACAAAAACAGAGAACAAGGAAGAAACAAAGGCGAAAGAGCAACAGAGCACGTTAAAGAATATCAGGGTCAGCAAAGTCAGGGTTAGGGGGCATGGGTAAACTGAGCAAAGACGGAGGGAAGGAAACGGGAGAACAGATCAGAGGAGGGCGGGCGGGGTCCGGAGGAGGAGGAAGAGGAGGAGACAACGGATAGGAGCAGTCAAGGACAGCAGCAGGAAGAGGGGGAGTAGAAAGAGGGGAGCGCACCCCAGGAAGAGCAGCAACCGAAAGGGAAGCAGGGGCCAAAGAAACCTCCATAGCAGGAACAGGGGGCGTAATCACTGAAACGGGAGGGGAAGGAGTAACAGAGCCAGAAGTAGGAGCTGAGGAAGAAAGCGAAGCCTTCTTACCTGCCGGGGAAGAGGAAGGAGAGGAGCCAGGCTTACGCTTCTGACTTAAAGAGACCGGTGTCCCAGCAACTACGTACTGGGCAACGGATTCCAGTGTCTCAACAGGAGAAGCCGAACGAGAGCACACACGACGGCCGTTAGGAGAGCGATGGACATCCGCCCGCACCGACAGGCGGTGGGGAGAGCCGATAGATGGAGGAAGAGGATGGGAAGGAGGATCGGAGGGAGACGAGGAAGAAGACACAGGAGACACGACAGACCAGGTAGAAGGAAGGGGAACCCCAGACAGAGGACCAGGAGGAGGATCCTTCGGGAGAGAACCCAAAGGAACAAAGGCATTCAACTGAGCGTTCTTCGAGACCCGAACGGGGGTCTCGCCAAGGCAGGATAAGGCAGCCAAGCGGGAAGCAGCATCCTGAGAAGGAGCAGCAACGACACGTGTACCGAGACGAGTGGGGTTGAAAGTAATGGAGGCATCCACGGAATCAACGAGATGTCGATGGAGGGAGAAATCGTCAGGAGGCGCATAATCAAGAGGGAGGAGATCAAAATATTTGGTCCACGAAGCGGGACCAAACAAGGCTTGATAGGTAGCAGAACTGGAAGGAATCGAGCGAGGGCGGCCGTGACGAGGACGGCGGTGAGAACCCCCAGAGAGAGAGGGATTAAAAGGCGCAGTAGTTACAACTAGAGAAGGAGCCGCGCCAGGGGACGAGGTAGTCACCACTGGGGGCTTGGGGCTCGACCCAACCACAGAGGAGGGAGGGGAGCCAGGGGAAGGAGTCAGAGAGGCCAAAGGAGGAGCAAGGTCGGGGCCCAATGCAGCGGAGGCTACAGAGCCCGGTCTTCCAATACGGACCGACCCGGGGGCTTGGTCGCCCACCCCACGAGCCTGAGAAGGTAAACCAGAAGCAGCCGAAACAGGGTTTATCATCATGACGAAAAGAAGAATTCATTCACGAATGTGCCCCCACACCCACCACAGAGCCACAATTAGAGGCAGGACACCCAACAAGAAGCTATCGCCGATCTTGCCGGGGCCTCCTAGGGGTGCGTCGGGAGTATACGCCCCACAAACGCCACCTTAAGAAACCGACAGTCCATCGAGATCGGGCTCAGTGACGAAATGGGGATTGACAATAAAAGGTTCCCCTCGCACTCGACGTCGGTACTGCAGTTCTACGGGTGCAAGAGTATGCCTCCTCAAGCACCCGGGCGTCAAAATAGAAGAAGTCCAAGGGAAGAACCAGAACGAGCAAAAGGTCGGCAGGAAACGGCAAGCAGATAGGAGAAGAGGGGGGAGAAAACGAAACAGAAGGAAAAGGAAAAGATGCCCAGCAGAATTGGAGAGGACGGCAGCAGGAGCACAAGGCTAGAAAAGGACAGAGGACTGTCCCAAGGAGCATCAAACTCCGGCAGCCGCCCACTAAGCCCCCACACGGCGACAACGAGCTGAGCGGGGAGGGGGTACCTGGTAGGAAATTAGGGATGGCAGAAGAGAAGTAACTGACACACAAAAGCCAGAAAGCACGAGTATAAGGAGCTGTAACATGTTTAAAACCGAAAATTATAGTATAGGGAGCATTAAACATCCACTGAACAGAATAACATTGTAATTGCCAGAATTGGGCTGGGATGAACAAATCCAAAAAGGCCGTGACGAGAGTTCGAACCTACGTCCGGAGGATCCCAGATGCTGCCTTAATTGACTGAGCTACGACATGGTTTAATGAATTGCAACCAGAAGTTCTACTGACCTTACTTGGATCCTGCAGTCTCTCCGAGAAACAAACCAGGATTTTACACAATTCCCCCATGCACCCGAGCCCTGTCAATAAGCCCTTCTACCTCTTCGTCCTTACTTTATAGGTTCGAACCCTCGTCACGACCCTTGTGGATTTGTTCATTTGATGCATGGCGCTATTGTGATTTCTGTGTGTATTGGGCTGGGATATCGATATTTATGGCAGGTGACTGCAGGTAATGAATCTCCCAATGGTAAACATTCCAATTGTAAACTATGTGAACAAGAGCTACGACATACTCTCCAACCCTACATCTGTGATTGCCGCCCTGTTATCAGTGATTTCAGACCAAATGGTATGAGGTACTTTGTGCTCTGTAATTATTTCAAACACTCACGAATATTGGAAGATATTTTTGTTCTGTACTCAGATTTTGCCAGTGGTGGCTAATAGATCAGCCTTACATGTTATGTTCATTCCTAATTTCATGTATGACTGGTCGTCTTGTGAGGTGGGATGGTGGATGAGCTTGTAGCTGGCTTTTTATCTACACTGTGTGGTCTTTCATACCGAACAGGGCAGCAACACATTGCTGTATATACCCAAGCTTGTTAAAAAAAATACATTGTTTGAGAGGAACCTTATAGAAACTGGAAAAATAATAATAATAATATAATAATTCCATGATTCTGTGCTTGGCTCTTTTGAAAATCATAAATTTATTATTTAGTCAGATTTAATTTATTTTATGTATCGAGGTAGGTATTTCTATCCTGATTTCTTGTATGACAAACCATCCTGTGAGATGGGGTATATTATATGAACTTATAGCTAGATTTTGATCTACACTGTGTAATCAATCTTTCATTTTTATAGGTGAAGCAGCACATTGCTGTGTATACTTAAACTTGTTAATAAAAAAAATATTAATTTATTTTGCTTCGCTGGAATAAACTAGTTTGTATTTAATTTTATAGCCACTACTGTGCATTGTTTGAATACATAAAATAGTCCCAATTGTGCAGTCAGGTTTGTACTCAAATCATAATCGAGAATTCCGGTTTTGAATCGCGGGCAGGACAGAAATGGTTGACACATTTCCTATCACCTAATTCTCCTATCCACCTAGCAGTAAATAGGTACCCAGGGGTTAGTCAACATGCTGTGGGGATGCTTACTGGGGGAAGCGGGTGAAGAGAATCAATAATTCGACCCTGACGGGGGGGGGGGGGAAGCTCTATAAGTCTAACATATACTGATGTATTACCTGGCTACCCGTCCCCCCGACACAATGAATTATTAATTATTACTAAAATATTTTCTAAGCAACGTCTAACGTACCCATTTGAATTTATAATTAAATGGACTACTTACATTCATCCGTTTATTCAGATCAAATATTAATTCACTTAAAATCATTTTATTGCCGATGACTTAGATGTGAATAAATGGATGAATGTAAGTAGTCCCGATACCCGCTTTTCTTTGGGTATGTAGAGTGTTATGAGGGAGAGCATCCAGGTGGACACGTTATTTAATAACAACTCCAGTTCTCAGAATATTAATATGACAGACAGGACCACTGACCATAATTCCATGAAAGGAAATGTTTCCCGCGGGAACATCAGCAGTTGGGAGTAGAGGTGACCTGATCAGGAGGTCAAGAAGGGTAAGAGGACTGGATCCTGGGCAACAGTCACAGAGATGTAAGTCTGATCCTAACCACGTACTCAGACCCTGATAAAGCACTCAAGGCCAACAAGACCTGGTGTAAATTTGTACATAAAGTTCAGAAATACATAAGTGTGGGTTTTTATCCTATGTTATTATATCTGTGAAGAGACATTACCATTACATACATTTGAATATTATTTATCATGGACAGACGCCTTTTATCCCCATCCCTTCAACCTTTCCTATACTCCGTCCTCCAGCATAATGTTAATCCTTCCTTCACCTTAAATTAATTCATAATTCATTGTGTCGGGGGACAGACAGCCACTATATACATACAGTTCATGTTAGGTTTATATCGAAGTCTTCCCAAGAGGGTAGAATTACTGCCCCCATAGGCTGCAACCCCACAACAAGCTGACTAACTCCTGCGTGACCTATTTAATGCTAGGTGAAAAGGTACATTAGTTGATAGAAAACACGCCCAACCATTTCTACCTTCCCCGCGACTCGAACCCGGAATTCTCGATTGTGAGCCGAGAACGAACCCAACTATACTAGCGAGACCCAATGACCCTTCACTAGGATCTACAGACCATTACAATATCAGCGCTCTGCATGTTGTGTGCCAGTGACAATATTGACGCATAGTCCCCTTGCTCGTGGCTACTAGGCGCTGTTCTTCATTAACTGGACGTACCTGTGTCTGATTATGTTAATGACGGAGCTCCTTCTTAACAATATGTGTAAGAAGTTACATAATGCAAAATAACAGCCAACAAAACTCAATTGGAATGCCTGCATGTGACACCAGAGGTTATCGTAACTATTGTATTCCTACCTTAATATGAAGACTGGGCATGTTGAGAGCGTTGTGGCTGACGGATGTAACGGTGTCGTATTACATGCTGTGGTTGACGACAGAGGCTGAGACACTCATCCAGCAGTGGCTGACAAAGAAGGGGTTAGAGTGTTGCTCCTCCAACAGTGGGATGAAGAGTGCTGGCCGGCTCCCCACTGCGCCCACCACCAACTGCACGTCTCAACTGTCATCGATATGTCATGAAGCGTTCATCGGGTGAGTGGTCAATGGTATCATTACTTACTCATCACCACCAAAGACACATATCCGACAACCGCCAAAAATGTTTTACGTCGTGAGCTTAAGAAATTTGCTCATGCAACGCACACAAAATTTAACAAACCCATTTCGTCTGTTTGAATGAAAAGAGAAGCAATTTAATTATTCATGTAATTGGAAAAGATAAACTGTGCCCGAAACTATGCGTGTTATTGGCTTTACAAGAATGTAAAAACATCAATGCTCTGTACTCTCATAAACCCAATGTACCTTCTTGTATTCAGCACATACAAATAAATAAATGTTTGATTTAGAAATATGTATGTTTATACAAGATGTATAGTCGTACCGGCATGCATCTTTATACAAGATGTATGATTTTATCAATATGTTTGTTTATATAGATGAATGGTTTTACTAGTATGTTTGTTCATGCAAGATATATGGTCTTACCAGTATACACGTTTTTAACAGTATGTAGGCATGGTTTTCTTTCATGAATGTGCTTATTCATTATCTTACTTTTAATTGGCTTATGAACTGTATAGTATATATTAAAGTACACTTCACATTATTGACTGTCAGACGTTCCTGCTACACTCCAGTTTTCCAGCTTACTCCTGGAACACTGAGAGCCTTATAGTGGACTCCTGTAACACTGAGAGCCTTATAGTGGACTCCTGGAACACTGAGAGCCTTATAGTGAACTCCTGGAACACTGAGAGCCTTATAGTGGACTCCTGGAACACTGAGAGCCTTATAGTGAACTCCTGGAACACTGAGAGCCTTATAGTGGACTCCTGGAACACTGAGAGCCTTATAGTGGACTCCTGGAACACTAAGAGCCTTATAGTGGACTCCTGGAACACTGAGAGCCTTATAGTGGACTCCTGGAACACTGAGAGCGTTATAGTGGACTCCTGGAACACTTTAGCTGTATAGGTACACCAGGAAGACTAAAGCACACACCAGAAGATAAGGAGACAACGACGTTTCGGTTGTTTAGTTATCAAGTATATAATTACTTGATAATTATTAATATAATTATTAATTATTATATATTAATTATTAATTATAATATAATTATTATGTATAAATATATTATAACTGTATAATAATTAATGTATAATTATCCAGTCAATTGTGATGTGTTACGAACCCGACTCCATCGTCGGAGCATGAAGCAGCGACGTCAATGCCATCTGTGAGTCCGCTCCCGAAACCCCCACAAAATGGACGACGCCGTCTGGTGATGGCAGTATGATACCTGCAAGAGACGCTAGATTTCTGCCCTGGGGCCAGATTCACGAAAACACTTACGCAAGTACTTACGAACGTGTACATCTTTCCTCAATCTTTGACGGCTTTGGTTACATTTATTAAACAGTTTACAAGCATGAAAACTTCCCATTCAACTGTTGTTATTCTTATAAACAGCCTCCTGGTGATTCGGAGCTCATTAACTGTTCAATAATTGGAAACAAAGCCGCCAAAGATTAAGAGAAGCTGTACAGCTTCGTAAGTGCTTTCGTGAATCTGGCCCCTGGTCAGCTCGATGGGTCGCTGTTGCTGACCTCTGGTGAGGTGGCGCTAGAAAATCAGCGCCCTCTATCGTGAGAGGAGGTGTATGTCAATGTCAGAGTCCGTAAGTGGTATTTCCTAGTGTCCCAAGTACTGGCCAGTTTACTGATGACGTGTCTGTATCCACAGAGGCGACGTAGGGCTGCTGTGGTACGATGACAGTCAGTCTACCCACGGCAGCCTATATCTCTACTCCATTCTGATTTATGTGAGCAGTGAGCCGCCACTGAAGAGGAACTGAGTAGTATCTGATGTCTGCCTGTGAAGTGGAAGTGACAGAATTCGGGGTATCCCGGGACTGGCTAGAGGAAGAGATGATTGACAGTAAGGTGCTACGGAGGAGTGTAACTAGCTAGTTGCAAGAAGCTCCTGCCAGGGGTTCGCTACCCTTGTATTTGTTAGTGTAGAGGCCCAGCAGCGCGAGGCTGATGTTCTCTGCCAGCACCAGGCTGGAGAGTGATTGTGGGCGTTCACAAGGAGCACCTAGTGATACTGTAGACAGGTTGGCCCGTGTCCAGGGTAGACTCGTTGGTGTTTCCCAGTACTGGTTGAGGACGGTACTGTGTGTTGAGGAAACACGGACGTTGACAAGGCTGCATTACATGAGCATCAAGGAGTGCTTAGTGTCCTAGGAGAGTGACACATGAGTATATATCAGTGTAGTAATATTTTGTTTATGATTCTATTTAAGGTGATGGGAAAGTGATAATATGTGAATATATTGATAAAGGATGGTGTCGTATTCCTTTTAACCCCCCTCGTGTTATTTTACTTGCATTACCAAGCTCACTCCTTGAAAGCCACTACCGACTTGGGGTCAGATACTAGTACTTTGGTGCCTCCAGCAAAGAACCCGGTTGCGACCCATAGTGACCGTAACATGATGGGAGCGAGGGAGGTGTAATAATAGTGTAAGAAGATGGTCAGTGGTATCAATTATTTACTCAACACAATAGACATATATCCGACAAACACCAGAAATCTGCTACGTAGTGAGCTTAATCATTCTGATCACGCAACGCACATGATATTGTTTAAGAATGTGAATGTAAAATAATGGGAATGTAAGAACAAAATGAGAAAGAAAGAGAAAAAGGGGGGTGGGGTAGGTTATGTTAGGTTGGTTTTGTTAGAATGGTTAGAGCATTTGAGTATGTACTGTGAAAGGGAACAGTCAACAGCAACAAAGCCAAAACTGTTGCTGTTGTTGTTGCAAGAGCGCTGTTAACTCTACCCTCTCACAGTAATACTCAAATGCTCCAACATTTCTAACAAACGTGACCTAACATAAGCCTACTCTTAATGAGTAGGCATTTCTCTTATGAGAAATTGGAATGCATCTTCTGCCAAACAATCACAGGAAAGCCACAACTTCACAATCTCCTGGAATGTGAAGCAACCAACGACCTTAGAAGAACTTTAAGAGTCCTTGAATCTTGCAGTAACCACCCTGTAGCCATCAACACTGCCACTCTTCTGTTCTAAAAAGGTGTCCAGCAGCTGGACACCCTCATAAACACTGTCCAGCAGCATCCTCCCCAGCGATAGCACCCGGACGATTAAATGCAACCTGAGCGGTTTACATTCACTAAAATATATCTACCACCTACGGGCTATTCATGCCCGTGCCACCTCTTGGGTGACTTAATCTTCATCATCGCTCAATCTCGCTCACCCATCACAATCACTTGATAATGGTCCAGGACGGACCGACACGTCGTCGTCTCCTCCCTCTTATAGTGTGTGGTTTAGTCTACATAACTTCAGCCAGGTTATTTGTGACTCATCGTCTACACCTGGAACACAGGAGCTGTATAGGATACTCCAAAACACTGAAAATGTATTGGATACACCAAGAGCACTGTACTCTACAGTATACACCAAGAGCACTGTACTCTACAGTATACACCAAGAGCACTGTACTCTACAGTATACACCAAGAGCACGTACTCTACAGTATACACCAGAAACACTGTTGCTGTATAGGATACATCAGGAATTTTTTTAGCTGTGAGATACAGCAGAAACACTGGAGCTGTATAAGATACACCAGCAACACTGAGCTGTATTCACCTAGTTGTTCTCGCAGAGGTTGAGCTCTGTCTCATTCCGCCTGCCACTCAACTGGTCAATCATTCAACTTTTTCAGACACACACACACACACACACACACACACACACACACACACACAGTGGTGACAGGTAAGCTTCTAACATGGATGAAAAATTTCTGACTGATAGAAAAATGAGGGCAGTGATCAGAGGCAATGTATCGGACTGGCGAAATGTCCAAGTGGAGTACCACAGAGTTCAGTTCTTGCACAGTGATGTTTATTGTCTACATAAATGATCTACCAGTTGGTATACAGAATTATATGAACATGTTTGCTGATGATGCTAAGATAATAAGAAGGATAAGAAACTTAGATGATTGTCATGCCCTTCAAGATGACCTTGACAAAATAAGTATATGGAGCACTTGGCAAATGGAATTTAATGTTAATAAAGCCATGTTATGGAATGTGGAATAGGAGAACATTGACCCCACACAACCTATATATTATGGGAAAATCTATAATGAATTCTGATAAAGAAAGAGATCTAGGGGGTTCTAGATAGAAAACTATCACCTGAGGACCACAAAGAGAATATTGTGCGAGGAGCCTATACCACGCTTTCTAACTTCAGAATTGCTTTTAAATACATGGATGGCGATATACTAAAGAAATTGTTCACGACTTTTGTTAGGCCAAGCTAGAATATGCAGCGGTTGTGTGGTGCCATATCTTAAGAAGCACATCAACAAACTGGAAAAGGTGCAAAGACACGCTACTAGTGGCTCCCAGAACTGAAGGGCAAGAGCTACGAGGAGAGGTTAGAGGCATTAATATGCCAAAAGTAGAAGACAGAAGATAAAGAGGTGATATGATCATACTACATACAAAGTAACAGGAATTGATAAAATCGATAGGGAGGATTTCTTGAGACCTGGAACTTATAGAACAAGAGGTCATAGATTTAAACTAGCTAAACACAGATGCCGAAGAAATATAAGAAAATTCACTTTCGCAAACAGAGTGGTAGACGGTTGGAACAAGTTAGGTGAGAAGGTGGTGGAGGCCAATACCGTCAGTAGTTTCAAAGCGTTATATGACAAAGAGTGCTGGGAAGACGGGACACCACGAGCGTAGATCTCATCCTGTAACTACACTTAGGTAATTACACTTAGGTAATTACACACACATTTTCAGGCGGCTAATGTGGTTCCAATATACAAGAAGGGCGACAGGCAAGAGGCACTGAACTACAAGCCAGTGTCCTTGACTTATATACCATGCAAAGTGATGGAGAAGATCGTGAGAAAAAACCTGGTATCACATCTGGAGAGAAGGGGACTTCGTGACAAATCGCCAACATGGGTTCAGGGAGGGTAAATCTTGCCTGACTGGCTTAATAGAATTCTACGACCAGGTGACAAAGAATAAACAAGAAAGAGAAGGCTGGGCAGACTGCATTTTTTTGGACTGTCGGAAAGCCTTTGATACAGTCCCTCATAAGAGGCTGGTACGTAAGCTGGAGAGACAGGCAGGTGTAACTGATAAAGTGCTCCAGTGGATAAGGGAGTACCTAAGCAATAGGAAGCAAAGAGTTACAGTGAGGGGTGAGACCTCAGACTGGCGTGAAGTCACCAGTGGAGTCCCACAGGGCTCTGTACTTGGACCTATCCTGTTTCTGATATACGTGAACGATCTCCGGGAGGGTATAGACTCATTTCTCTCAATGTTTGCTGACGATACCAAAATTATGAGAAGAATTAAGACAGAGGAGGACTGCTTGAGACTTCAAGAAGACCTAGACAAACTAAAGGAATGGTCGAACAAATGGTTGTTAGAGTTTAACCCAAGCAAATGTAATGTAATGAAGATAGGTGTAGGGAGCAGGAGGCCAGTTACAAGGTATCATTTGGGAGATAAAATTCTTGAGAGACTGGGGGTTAATATCACGCCAGATCTGTCCCCTGAAGCTCATATCAAGAGGATAACATCAACAGCATATGCCAGGTTGGCCATAAGAACGGCATTTAGACACTTCTGCAAGGAATCATTCAGAACTTTGTATACCATATGTCAGACCAATAATGGAGTATGCAGCCCATGCATGGAGTCCATATCTAGTCAAGCATAAGACAAACTGGAAAAAGTTCAAAGGTTTGCCACCAGACTAGTACCCAGACTGAGAGGAATGAGCTACGAGGAGAGACTACGTGAATTAAACCTCATGTCACTAGAAGACAGAAGAGTTAGGGGGATATGATCACCACGTACAAAATTTTCAGAGGAATGACAGGGTAGATAAAGACGGGCTATTTAACACAAGAGGCACACGCACTAGGGGACACAGGTGGAAACTGAGTGCCCAAATGTCAGAGATATTAGAAAGATTTTTTTAGTCAGAGTGTTAACAAATAGAATGCATTAGGCAGTGATGGGGTGGAGGCAGACTCCATTCACAGTTGCATGTGTAGATATGATAGAGCCCAATAGGCTCAGGAACCTGTACACTAGTTGACTGACAATTGCGAGGCGGGACCAATGAGCCAGAGCTCAGCCCTCGTAAGCATAAATAGGTGAGTACACACTCGAGTCATTAATGCACACATCCCAGTGTCGGTCGTTCTCCAATAAATTCAGAGCTTGCCATGCATTTCGGAAGTGGTATGTGTAACACCGTTGACAAATCTCAATTGCAGGAAAGACGTTAGACCGGGCACATTTACCAACAGCATGCGAAGAGAAGCATTCATCATGATTGGGATGCACGGTGTAGTCTGCCTCTCGTATTTTGTTTGATGTGCCAGGAAGTTTGGCGAATCGTTCTTCTCGTTTGCGTCGTTCAAATGATTTTCTTCTCGCATTCCATGTGTGTGTGTAATACGTAGGCAGCTGTGCACTAAAGCACACGAATACAGCAGTGTTTTTGCAAACGCGTTATTTTGATAAAATGTGAAAAAGACAGTTAACGTTGTAGCCGGTGGGTTCATGGCTATTTTGTTGCACATTTGCAGCCGTTATATAAACACATTGTCCATTTTTATTGCTTTCAAACCCAAAGCCAAAAAACAAAACAAAAAATACTAAATAAATATTTCAATTCAAAGGCAGACCAATCGACTCAGCTCAATCCTACGCCAATTGCACTGAAAAATAAGAACAGTTAAAAAAACGAAATGAAAAAGTTAAAAAAAGTCATCTATATTCGCTATATGAACAGTATGGTAAACAACACAACTCAATTCCACGGCAATGTTACACAAAATAATTAAATCAAAATGAAAATAAATCGAAATCAATTGAAATTAAATTTAACAACGCAGAAGGAAACTTTGAAATGGAATCGTAAAATATTTTGTATATCGTGTGTTGAGTTTATGTCCAACAGATGGCACTGTTTTCAAAAATGCATGTTTTTACCTGTCACAGGTGTGGCATCTATATAGTAGGCAAATAAAAACGTGCGCATATTCGAATGGAACATTGTGTCAAAATTTCAAAGCAATCTGTGAAGAACTTTTGGAGATTTGTGATTTTGAACAAACGAATATTTACATTATATACTTATATACTAGCTGTACCCAGCCACAGCCACAACAACTTTCCCCTGTCTCCCAGTTCTCCTCACTATTCACCCCTCCGACGTCCCTTGTCTTCCCAAGCATTCCTTACTTCCCTATCCCCTCGTCCTTCCAACCATTCCCCATTTCTCCATCCCCTCGTCCTCCCTACCATTACCCCCCCCCCCTCCACCGTCCCTTTGTCCTCCCCACTATCCCCCATTCCACCATCCCCTCGAACTCCTAACCAGTCCCCACTCCACCATCTCCCCACTTCTCTGTCCCCTTGTCCTCCCTACCATTTCTCCTCCCTTGGCCCCTCATTCTTCCCATCATCCCCCACTCCCTGGTTCCCTTTTCCTTTCTACCATTCTCCATTCACCTGTCCCCTCGTCCCCACCATCCCCAACTTCTCCTTCCTCTCGTCCTACCCGCCATTACACCCTCCCCTGTTCCCTCGTCAGTACAACCATCCCCACTTCCGTACAACATATATATATATATATATATATATATAATATATATATATATATCTATATATATATATATATTATATATATATATATATATATATATATATATATATATATATATATATATATATATATATATATATATATATATAATGTCGTACCTAATAGCCAGAACGCACTTCTCAGCCTACTATGCAAGGCCCGATTTGCCTAATAAGCCAAGTTTTCATGAATTAATTGTTTTTCGACTACCTAACCTACCTAACCTAACCTAACCTAACTTTTTCGGCTACCTAACCAAACCTAACCTATAAAGATAGGGTAGGTTAGGTTAGGTAGGGTTGGTTAGGTTCGGTCATATATCTACGTTAATTTTAACTCCAATAAAAAAAAATGACCTCATACATAATGAAATGGGTAGCTTTATCATTTCATAAGAAAAAAATTAGAAAAAATATATTAATTCAGGAAAACTTGGCTTATTAGGCAAATCGGGCCTTGAATAGTAGGCCAAAAAGTGAGTTCTGGCTACTAGGTACGACATATATATATACATATATATATATATATAAATATATATATATATATATATGTCGTACCTAGTAGCCAGAACTCACTTCTCAGCCTACTATTCAAGGCCTGATTTGCCTAATAAGCCAAGTTTTCCTGAATTAATATATTTACTATAATTTTTTTCTTATGAAATGATAAAGCTACCCTTGTCACTATGTATGAGGTCAATTTTTTTTTTATTGGAGTTAAAATTAACGTAGATATATGACCGAACCTAACCAACCCTACCTAACCTAACGTAACCTATATATATAGGTAAGGTTAGGTTAGGTAGCCAAAAAAAGCTAGGTTAGGTTAGGTTAGGTAGGTTAGGTAGACGAAAAAACATTAATTCATGAAAACTTGGCTTATTAGGCAAATCGGGCCTTGCATAGTAGGCTGAGAAGTGAGTTCTGGCTACTAGGTACGACATATATATATATATATATATATATATATATATATATATATATATGGTTGTACGGAATTGGGGAATGGTTGTACTGACGAGGGAACAGGGGAGGGTGTAATGGCGGGTATTTATATATATATAAATATATATATATATATATATATATATATATATATATATATATATATATATATATATATATATATATATGTCGTACCTAGTAGCCAGAACGTACTTCTCAGCCTACTATGCAAGGCCCGATTTGCCTAATAAGCCAAGTTTTCATGAATTAATATATTTTCTCTAATTTTTTCTTATGAAATGATAAAGCTACCCATTTCATTATGTATGAGGTAATTTTATTTTATTGGAGTTAAAATTAACGTAGATATATGACCGAACCTAACCAACCCTACCTAACCTAACCTAACCTATCTTTATAGGTTAGGTTAGGTTAGGTAGCCGAAAAGTTAGGTCAGGTTAGGTTAGATTGGTTAGGTAGTCGAAAAAAACATTAATTCATGAAAACTTGGCTTATTAGGCAAATCGGGCCTTGCATAGTAGGCTGAAAAGTGCGTTCTGGCTACTAGGTACGACATATATATATATATATATATATATAATATATATATGCGAACAAGCCTGAATGGTCCCCAGGACAATATGCAACTGAATAGTTATATATATATATATATATATATATATATATATATATATATATATATATATATATATATATATATATATATATATATATATATGTTACGGCCCTCTCGGGACGCAACGGGGTTCTTACTCTGATGTCGTTAGAGGAAGATATATATCCGACCCCAAGCCAGTAGAGGCTTTCAAGGGATGCGATCCGTGACGCAAGTAACTTAAAGGGAGTAGGGAAAGAAAGCTAAGAACTTAATATAATATAATGTTCACCTTCACCGTTTAATATATATAATAAAAGAGTACACAAGGGGGAGGGGTATTAACACTTTACAAAGGGGATCAACACTGTAGTCTTCTGCTGGAGGACTATGGATCCTCGAAGCTAGGTGCTGAGTCCGCGGTGCTTTCTTCGTGGCCTCAAGACGTGTCCTCTGAGAACGCCGAGTCTACCCTGGCCACAGGTCAGCCACAACACAGGTCCACTGGGGGCACCGTCGTGGAGGCCGTCAACCACACGTCCAGCAGGTCTGCTGGCAGGTACTGAGCCACCAAGGCTGGCACGGCCACTCACGAACGATAAAAGGGGTACGCCCTAGACAGAGTCTCGTGTGATATCACCAATCACCCTCCTGTCCTCGATACCCCAGTGGATTATCGTCTCCAACCGTCGGTCCCGGGTAAATCCTTCCACTGCCACTCCACTGGCAGGCTTAACACACCACAGTGTTCTTCCGGGGGGACGACGTCACAACAGCTGCAGCAAACTGGACAGTATGGAGACTGGCTGCCTCGGGTAGACTGACTCCACCTTCAACACAGTGGTCCCAGGTCGGCTCTGTAAGCAGACACGTCATTAATAACCGGGACACTAATACACCACACTCACAGGCTCAGATACAAACGCCCGACATATCCACTCCATAGATGGCGCTGTCGTCGGAGCACCACCTCACCAGAGGTCAGGAGCGGCGGTGTTGAGCGCTGAACCAGACTGGAAACTGGTCCTCGAGGCCAGTACACGCTGTCCTCACTAGGTGTCGTCGTTCGTTTGGCGGGGGTTTCGGGAGCTGACCCACAGATGGCGTGTTTGTCACTGCTCCAGGCACGGACGCTGGATCCGGGTTCGTAACACCTCCCCACCAAAAGGAATTTGGTTTGGGGTTCTATAAAAAACACAAACCAAATTAGCAGGGCGACACAACTCCAAATGGACTTACTTATACTATGAACTGGAGTGATGAGGCTGTCTTGTCCACAGCACTTTTCTACTAGCCATTTCCGGCACAACGGGAACTTGCAGATAGAAGGCAATGATCTGCCTGACGTAATCTTCCACGTCTCCACTGCGATGTCAAGCAGGGGCGTCATCTCACATCTCTCGAGTACGGATTGGTTTCGACGCGATCTGGGGTGACTCGACACTTTCCTATGTCGTGGCACCGATGATGGCTGACCACAGACGGCATTTCTGGTGCCAGTCCGATGGTCCTTCAGGGAGACAGGAACCTGGAATACAGGGGTCTGATAATTCAGAGTGATAGCGACCGCGAGTAAAACAGTACTTACAGCATACTCTACTAGGTCCACACCTAGTCCCAACGGGGCTGTTCGTACGTCGCAGGTGGCATTCGCTCTGCCACCGTCAGGTCGACCAACGTTCCACATAACGCTGCATTGAGGCTCAGCAGTCACGCGGGGGTGTCAACCTGTCGGAAACAGTCACTCACATTATCACATGTCGTACCTCCTGTATCATCTATTACCTCCCAGGTCCCTTCTTCAACTGCAACACTTGCAGTACAACTCTCCAATCCCTGGGACCTCTTCTCGATGTTCACGGGAGCCATCATCCTTCGGGTCGTCCACTGATCCTTACTGAGAACACAGAGAGCACATAGGAGAACAAAACAAAATACCGATAGGAAACATTTGGTAAGTCGAGGGATAAGTTTCCTGAGCTTGTCATGTCCATAGCCGGCACCATCCACTAGCCTGGCTTGGACCAAAGAGGGCACTAGACCTTTTGAACACACGTCACATACCTCTGACGTCTGGGGAATCTCTGGCTGGTTCACTACATGCTGTAACTTGCCATACCGCAAGCACACCTCAGCCTTCGCTCTGGACTCGTTGGTGTCCGTG
The DNA here is from genome assembly GCF_040958095.1 of Procambarus clarkii. NCBI lineage: Eukaryota > Metazoa > Arthropoda > Malacostraca > Decapoda > Cambaridae > Procambarus > Procambarus clarkii. Next base: position 2,702,926 of record NC_091237.1, read on the forward strand.
GGTGTCTGCACACAAGGCCTCTCTTCAAGCTCAGGTACTTCTTCCATCGTAACCTCATGTTCCTTGTCGAGAGAATCAGGAGACACTGCTAGAACGTTCTCAATCTGTAGGCGAGAGGACAAATTAAACATAGTTACATCCGGGTCTGTCTTTACCTGGACATTACCATTGCCTGTTACTTCAGACCTTGCTGCTCCGGTAGGACTCGTCCGCTATCTTGGGATGATTGGTGCTCCAATCAGTCACCAAGTCGTTGGCTAGTACCACGTCAATCCCAGCCACAGGGAGGGTATCGACTACTGCCAACTCGCATGTGCCGCTGAAATAAGGCGAGTCAAGATGTACTGGCACTAAGGGGGCGATGTACCGCGTCCTAGGAAACCCAACCAGGACAACCTTTTGTCGCCCCTCCACACTTACTCCCTCGGGTAACGAGCTCTTCACGATCAGGGACTGGGCTGCTCCACTATCTCTGAGCACTACAATTGATCTACCAGTATGATCACTCGTTACATACCCGGTTGAAGTGTGAGGGGCCAACAAACTTGGTCCTTCCTGCGTCGTCGTCGACTGGCTTCCTGCTGGTGGTGTAACACAGCTCATCAACATCACCTCCCTTCGTGCGCTGCCACCTCTTCTGCCTCGGCACCTAGCAGCTATGTGCCCCTTCTGCCCACAAGTCCAGCACACCATGTTCCTCCTCGGACTACGGTGTTCGGACTACTAGGACTTGTTCTTCGAGGGCTACTTGTGGGGAGTCTTCTTAACACTTTGTGGGACGGGTCTTTCTTCTTCTTCGTCGTGAGGTCTGTCAAACCGGCGCTGGTAATGCCTTGGGACGTACTTAGCAGACGGCCTATGAGTCAGGATGTACTCTTCAGCCATGGTGGCTGCCGCACTCAAGGTCTCTACCTGCTGTTCCTCTAGGTACGGTCTTCAGGTCTCCAGACAAACAATCCTTGAAGTCCTCGAGCAGAATCAGCTGTTCGAGGTCTTCCTTGGTCTCCACCTTCCGAGAGGCACACCATTCTTGAAAAAGTCGCTCCTTGATGGTGGCGAATTCGGTTGAAAGTGTGCTCTGAGGTCTTCTTCAGGTTTCGGAACTTCTGCCTGTACGCCTCAGGTACCAATTGGTACGCCATGAGCACCACTTTCTTCACCATATCGTAATCGCCGGAGTCGTCAAGGGATAACGTAGAGTAGGCGATTTGGGCCTTCCCAGTCAAAACTGACTGTATCATGATGGCCCAATTCTCCTTGGCCACTCCAAAGAGGCAGCGACTTTCTCGAAGGCTGCGAAGAACTTCGAAACTTCTCTCTCGTTGAATTTGGGGACCATTTTGATATTCCTTACCGGATCGAAACCGCTTGCTCCAGTTTGTCTCTGTCCAGCACCTAATCGTAATACTTCTAGTTCATGCTGTCTCTGTCTTTCTTTTTCTTCTCTCTCTCGCTCTTCCCTTTCTCTTTCTCGTTCTTCTCTCTCTCTTTCTCGTTCTTCTCTCTCTCGTCTCTCTTCTCTTTCTCGTGCTTCTCTCTATCGTTTCTCTTCTAATTCTAGACGCCTCATCGCCAATTCCTTTTCTTTCATCTCCATTTCTTTATTTTTCATCTCCACTTCTTTATCTTTTAATTCTCGTTCTACTTCTAACTTCTTCCACTCTATCTCGCGATTGATCTCTAGGGCACGCATTTTGACTGTTAGGAAGCTGATATTAAGCTCACCTGCATCACTGTCAACGTCACTGCCCTTATCTTCCTTTTCCGTGGAAGCTATTTCCTCACCTTCCCTTATACTAGGAGTCTCGCCTTCCTGTTTCTCTTCTGCCTTCAGGTGCCGGTGTACCTTGGACAAGATCTCCACACGGGAATCACTGGCAACGGATCTTGATCTCCAGGTAGGCGCTCACTAGTACAAGTTCCGGTTTGCTCAGGATACTTTAATCTGGCAAGACAGTCCACTCTGTTCAGAAAAGCCTGAACATCGTCCAGATCATCGATGGTAGCTTTGTCTGCCATTGTCACAGATGGAACACTTAGCACTTAACACACTGCTTACACGTTAGCACTTAACGCACCGAGCACTGTTTCTACGCCAATATTGCACTTTATCGCACCAAACACTGCACTTGCCAATATTCACGTAATCACTTCGGGCACCACACTACCCAATATTGCACTGAGTCCAAGCGAACACTTCGCTCTACAATATTGCACTAAATCACCGAGCACCGCACTAGTCAATATTGCACTTAATCGCTTACTCACAAGCGAGCACCGCACTGCACAATATCGCACTTAGTCACTGAGCACCGCACAGGACGTATAACGTCACAATCGTCACACAGGGGGAATTATTTACAGGGATTACGCCACTTCACCACCCCTGTCAAACATACTTAACAAGGGGACGGATCCCGCTGGGGATGCCAATTATGTTACGGCCCTCTCGGGACGCAACGGGGTTCTTACTCTGATGTCGTTAGAGGAAGATATATATCCGACCCCAAGCCAGTAGAGGCTTTCAAGGATGCGATCCGTGACGCAAGTAACTTAAAGGGAGTAGGGAAAGAAAGCTAAGAACTTAATATAATATAATGTTCACCTTCACCGTTTAATATATATATAAAAAGAGTACACAAGGGGGAGGGGTATTAACACTTTACAAAGGGGATCAACACTGTAGTCTTCTGCTGGAGACTAATGGATCCTCGAAGCTAGGTGCTGAGTCCGCGGTGCTTTCTTCGTGGCCTCAAGACGTGTCCTCTGAGAACGCCGAGTCTACCCTGGCACAGGTCAGCCACAACACAGGTCCACTGGGGGCACCGTCGTGGAGGCCGTCAACCACACGTCCAGCAGGTCTGCTGGCAGGTACTGAGCCACCAAGGCTGGCACGGCCACTCCACGAACGATAAAAGGGGTACGCCCTAGACAGGGAGTCTCGTGTGATATCACCAATCACCCTCCTGTCCTCGATACCCCAGTGGATTATCGTCTCCAACCGTCGGTCCCGGGTAAATCCTTCCACTGCCACTCCACTGGCAGGCTTAACACACCACAGTGTTCTTCCGGGGGGACGACGTCACAACAGCTGCAGCAAACTGGACAGTATGGAGACTGGCTGCCTCGGGTAGACTGACTCCACCTTCAACACAGTGGTCCCAGGTCGGCTCTGTAAGCAGACACGTCATTAATAACCGGGACACTAATACACCACACTCACAGGCTCAGATACAAACGCCCGACATATCCACTCCATAGATGGCGCTGTCGTCGGAGCACCACCTCACCAGAGGTCAGGAGCGGCGGTGTTGAGCGCTGAACCAGACTGGAAACTGGTCCTCGAGGCCAGTACACGCTGTCCTCACTAGGTGTCGTCGTTCGTTTGGCGGGGGTTTCGGGAGCGACCCACAGATGGCGTGTTTGTCACTGCTCCAGGCACGGACGCTGGATCCGGGTTCGTAACAATATATATATATATATATATATATATATATATATATATATATATATATAATATAACAGTGATCACAAAGTAATCAAATTTAGCATAGAATGGAATAGACCTGAAGGAGAAAATTCTGTTAAAGTGCCAGATTTTCGAAAGCTGATTTTAATAGCCTAAGAAATTTTTGGGGTCAAATAGATTGGAAAGTCTTGGGTATGGGGTGTGGGCCGGTATTAGAGCGAGACATGAACCCATATATATATATATATATATATATATATATATATATATATATATATATATATATATATATATATATATATATATATATATATATATATATATATATATATATATATATATATATATATATATATATATATATATATTATTAAATATGACCGAAAAAGTAAGATTAATAATTCTAACACGAATTTCCTCAATCTTTCGTACATTACGCTTCACTGTTGGAGGTAAATCAAAAATCACTTCTCCAAAATTCATTTTTATTTCTAGTCTGACGCGACACGGGCGCGTTTCGTAAAACTTATTACATTTTCAAAGACTTCACAAATACACAACTGATTAGAACTTACGTCTCTCTGATATTATATCTACATTTGAGTGAGGTGGGAAGGGTGATGTGAAAAACCAGAAAAACGGCCAGCCTACTCATGAGAAACTCTCCAGACACAAAACAGAACGCTTTAAAAGAGACTAACGTCGTCTATGCCTTCAAATGCCCACTTGGGGACTGTAAGCTCCAAAAAACCCAGTATATAGGCAAGACAACAACATCTCTTTCTAGGCGTTTAACGATGCATAAGCAACAGGGCTCCATTAAGGAACATATAATCTCTTCCCACAAGCAAACCATCGCCAGAGAAATCCTAGTAAACAACACAGAAATCATCGATAGATACAGCGATAGCAGGCGGCTTGACGTTTGCGAGGCACTACACATCAAGAAGTCAACACCAGCATCAACAGCCAATTATTGCACAACTATATTCTACCCACCTCAAGACTCCGCTCCAATATAGAAGCATCAAGAAATATGGACCAATAGGCTTTCTACAAACACTTCTATTCAATACCCATTGTTTCTGTTCTGTCTTGTGTTGATACTTTTAATAACCCTATTAATATCCCCTCCTGTTCTGTCTTGTGTTATGCCACATCACCCTTCCCACCTCACTCAAATGTAGATATAATAATCAGAGAGACGTAAGTTCTAATCAGTTGTGTATTTGTGAAGTCTTTGAAAATGTAATAAGTTTTACGAAACGCGCCCGTGTCGCGTCAGACTAGAAATAAAAATTGAATTTTGGAGAAGTGATTTTTGATTTACCTCCAACAGTGAAGCGTAATGTACGAAAGATTGAGAAAATTCGTGTTAGAATTATTAATCTTACTTTTTCGGGTCATAGTTAATAATATATGTCTACAGGAAAGACTGCTACCAAAATATATATATATATATATATATTATATAATATATATATATAGATATATATATATATATATATATAGTATATATATATATATATATGATATTATAATCATATATATATATATATATGATATATATATCATATATATATATATATATATGATATATATATCATATATATATATATATATATATATATGATATATATATATATATATATATATATATATATATATATATATATATATATATATATATATATATATATGTCGTACCTAGTAGCCAGAACGCACTTCTCAGCCTACTATGCAAGGCCGGATTTGCCTAATAAGCCAAGTTTTCCTGAATTAATATATTTTCTCTAATTTTTTCTTATAAAATGATAAAGCTACCCATTTCATTATATATGAGGTCAATTTTTTTATTGGAGATAAAATTAACGTAGATATATGACCGAACCTAACCAACCCAACCTAACCTAACCTAACCTATTTTTATAGGTTAGGTTAGGTTAGGTAGCAGAAAAAGCTAGGTTAGGTTAGGTTAGGTAGGTTAGGTAGTCGAAAAACAATTAAATCATGAAAACTTGGCTTATTAGGCAAATCGGGCCTTGCATAGTAGGGTGAGAAGTGCGTTCTGGCTATTAGGTACGATATATATATATATATATATATATATATATATATATATATATATATATATATATATATATATATATATATATATATATATATATATATATATATATGCGTCCATACTCCCAGGAACAACGCAACTGGTCACTTCTGAAGTAGTGAAGAGTCACTTCTGGGGTGTGAGTTTTCAGTTGCATATTGTCCTGGGGACCATTCAGGCTTGTTCGCATTTGTGTTCCTCACGTGTGCCCCAAAGAATGAGGTGATTTGGTAAAATGCTATGCCCAAGATTACCATCCGAGTGCCGGCGGTGGGGTGGTTCAAATAGCTTCGGCTATCACCTCATTATGTCCAGCCGTGATGGTCAAGTGGATTAAGGTGTCTTGTACATACCAGTTGCGTTGCTCCTGGGAGTATGGGTTCGAGTCACTTCTGGGGTGTGAGTTTTCAGTTGCATATTGTCCTGGGGACCATTCAGGCTTGTTCGCATTTGTGTTCCTCACGTGTGCCCCAAAGAATGAGGTGATTTGGTAAAATGCTATGCCCAAGATTACCATCCGAGTGCCGGCGGTGGGGTGGTTCAAATAGCTTCGGCTATCACCTCATTATGTCCAGCCGTGATGGTCAAGTGGATTAAGGTGTCTTGTACATACCAGTTGCGTTGCTCCTGGGAGTATGGGTTCGAGTCACTTCTGGGGTGTGAGTTTTCAGTTGCATATTGTCCTGGGGACCATTCAGGCTTGTTCGCATTTGTGTTCCTCACGTGTGCCCCAAAGAATGAGGTGATTTGGTAAAATGCTATGCCCAAGATTACCATCCGAGTGCCGGCGGTGGGGTGGTTCAAATAGCTTCGGCTATCACCTCATTATGTCCAGCCGTGATGGTCAAGTGGATTAAGGTGTCTTGTACATACCAGTTGCGTTGCTCCTGGGAGTATGGGTTCGAGTCACTTCTGGGGTGTGAGTTTTCAGTTGCATATTGTCCTGGGGACCATTCAGGCTTGTTCGCATATATATATATATATATATATATATATATATATATATATATATATATATATATATATATATATATATATATGGGTTCATGTCTCACTCTAAGACAGGCCCACACCCCATACCCAAGACTTTCCAATCTATTTGACCCAAAAAATTTCTTAGGCTATTAAAATCAGCTTTTCGAAAATCTGGCACTTTAACAGAATTTTCTCCTACAGGTCTATTCCATTCTATGCTAAATCTGATTACTTTGTGATCACTGTTCCCTAGCTCATTCCCTATTTCGATGTCATTAATTTGTGTTTCCCTGTTAGTTAACACTAAATCTAAAATATTATTTTCCCGCGTTGGTTCCTTAATGTGTTGCGTAAGAAAGCAATCGTCAATTAATTCTAGAAAATCTTCTGCTTCACTATTCCCTGTTTTGTTCACCCAGTTTATTCCACTAAAATTAAAGTCACCCATGACATAAATACTGTTAGATCTAGATGCTCTAGATATTTCATCCCATAGATGCTTTGCTTCCATTCTGTCTAAATTTGGTGGCCTATATATAACTCCTGTTATAATATTATTTGCTTTTTCGTTTAATTCTATCCAAATAGTTTCTGTGTGTGGCTCAGTTTTGATTCCCTCTTTGAGACTACATTTCAAATTGTCCCTAACATATATGGCTACTCCCCCTCCTCGTCTAATATATCTATCTGTGTGAAATAGTTTAAATCCATTAATCTGATATTCAGCTAATAGTTCTCTATTTTCTACATTCATCCACGTTTCGGTAAGTGCAATAATATCTATTTTTTCTGAGCAGACAAGAGCATTTAATTCATTAATTTTATTTCTTAGACTTCTACTGTTAGTGTAATATATCCTAAGTGAATTGTTATTTTGAGGCCCTTTTCTTTCCCTGATCACTTTGCCAATTCTTTTCTCCCACGAACACATACTTTTATTACCTCCTTCCTCCAAATCAAATCCCATACCACAATCTACTAACAGTTTAAACCCAAACAAACACCTCTAACCACTGGTTCCAACGAGTTCGCAACAGTAACAACCCCAGCCCTCGATAGATGCACCCCATCACGAGCATGCATTTCATTTCTTCCATAGAAGCGTTCCCAGTTGTCTATGAAAGATATTGCATTTGATTTGCAATATCTTTCCAGCCGGCAATTGACACCAAGTGCCCTCGACATCCATTCATTTCCCACTCCCTTTCTTGGAAGAATGCCACATATGATCGGGATTCCTCCCTTGCTCCTAACTAATTCAATGGCTGTCCTAAATCTCTGTATTAGTTCCTCACTCCTAACTCGCCCAACATCATTACCCCCCTGCACTAATACAAATAATGGGTTTGTTCCCATTTCCCGTCATAATATCATTCATGTTTTCAACAATATCACCAATTCCAGCTCCCGGATAGCAAACCCTTAATCTGTTCCTCCTATCTCTGGCACAAATCGTTCTGTCTAAATACCTCACCTGGGAATCTCCCACAACCAAAATTCGCTTCGGTACCGCCCTAACTTTCTGAGCAGCCTGAGGGGCCTGTGCTCCGCCGTTCCTCGCTGATTTCTTCGCTGCAGGCACACTACAGCACTCGTCCTCCAACACGGCAAATGAATTTGCCGTCCTTAGGGCGTCTGTAGGCGCCTTGTCAAGGTCTTCTTAAGACCCCTGTCTTTCACTACTCTCCACGATGAGGTCTCGTCAACACTGGTCTCCTCCTTCGTTTCCTCTTGAAGTCTCAGCCGTCGTACCTCCTCCCACAGGGAGTCCATCTCTGCTCTCAGAGCTCCAACCAAACTCACCAAATCATTTACTAATCCTTCCATTATTGCAATAATAATGTTACTCCAGAGCTCCAGCTAACACAACCTCTCACTGTGACAGCACCTGACTGACTCAACTCCACGGAAACATCAAATTTATCCTAGAACACGTCGACACCACAATGAATTTTATCAACACCACAATGTACGTGGACGAGACAACCCGACACCTTAACACGATGCCATATTACATGCCTACGAACCTTCACACATACGTGAAGTTCGACTCATTCCATCCGCTAGCCCTAAAGAAATCATTACCCTTCTCCCTAGGATTACGCCTTAAAAGAATAAACAACAAGGACGAAATCCTCTACCCCCAGCTAGACGACCTGTGGGTGACGTTTAGGCGCAGAGGTTACCCTGAGGAAACGCTGAACTACGCCCAGGAGAAACTATGCGGGAAGACCATAGAACAACTTCTCAGGCCCCCGGCCACACGGTTGGAGGATAGGAGACGGCCGGATCCTCCTTACCCCTGTTCTTTCCTGGTTTTGCGGGGAACTAAAACAGACAATCTGAGAAGTATGGACCTAATTGAGGGAGACATACAGTGACCAACATTCTTGGAAGACTTTCCCGCAAAATCCACCAATGATTGCGTGGAGGCGAGGTAAGTCCATCAAGGACCACCTCGTCCTAGCAGGTCTACAACCCAGCATCCACGACCAGACATGGGAGGAGGACAATCATGCCAAAGAACCGTCGAAACCCACCAGCGCCGACCTAACCTGACACAGGAGCCTTCACAACATACCAAAGTAACCGAAGTATGTGAAGTGGTTAGGAAGGACCTACATGCAAACAACCACCAACTGCACTACGAGACTAGGAAGATAATAATTTATATAACCTGTGATTAATATTTAAGAGAGACGGCTTATGAGCTTGAGTTCAGCCTCAGCAAATATAAACGTTTGCTGCATACATGTGTAACTAAATACTGTTACGGCCCTATTGGGTCGCAACTGGGGTTCTTCTCTGATATTATTAGAGTTTGGGTATCCGGCCCCAAGTTAGTAGTGGCTTTCAAGGGGTGTGTTCCGTAACGCAAGTAAATTAAAGGGGAAGGGATACCAATACACTAAATTAAATATATATATTAACCACCACCATAAATATATATCTCACAGTCACTCGCTGGTGCTATAACTACACTTATATACAATAACTTGTCTCCCTCCGAAGACACAGGATGCTCTACGGTGCTCAAGATGAGTAGCCCTGGTTCTCTTCTCGTGGCCTCACGATGAATCCTTTGATTCTCTAGGCGAATCTACCCTGGCCACAGGCCAGCCAAATCACAGTCCCACTGGGTGCACCGTCGTGGAGGACTTCAACCACAAATCCAGCCTGTAGCTGGCAGGTTCCAATCAGCTCCGCTGCATAGGCCACTCCACGACCGATACTAGGGTTGCGAGCCCTAGGCAGGACCCTCGTGTGATTCCGCTGATCACTCTCCTCTCTATAGCACCACAGGGGCTAGTCTCTTCCACCAGTCAACCCCCGGGTACGACGATTCCTCAACTCTGCCTCGTCACAGGCTGGCTAACACTCTCAGCAGTGTTCGTCCGGGAGCAACTCACAGCTTCTGCAGCAAACACGTGGAGAGACTATGGCTGCCTTGGGTAGACTGCCCCATCGTCCAATACAGCAGTCCCAGGTCGACTCTGTAATCAGACACGTCATTAGTACTAGGGACACTCTAGGGCACCTCACTTACAGGCTTAGACACAAACATCCACCTATCCACTCCATAGATGGCGTTCTGTCTAAGCGCCACCTCACCAGAAGTCAGCAGCGGCTATGTTACGAGCTGATTAAGACGGGAATCCAGCCCCTGTGGCCGGTATATCCCGTCCTCACTAGATGGCGTTGTCCATTTATAGGGGGATTCGGGAGCTGACTCACATGGCGTGGACGTCAATGCTCCGTGCTACGACGCTGGGCTCGGGTCCGTAACAAATACACATACAAAATCGCAAAAGCAATGTACATAATCGCTTAAGCATATATATTAACGCGGGATAATTAAACACAATCCTGAACTGTAGATTTTTAATTGCCTAGAACAGTTTTTGACAATGCTTAGGACAGCCCTCAGAATGGCTAGCACAGAGCCGGAATAGTGATCATGATAGTAATAAACATCAGAATAATACACATATTAGTTTATTGTCACCCATTTCATTGTTCTCATAAACATACGTGTTTAATGTAAAATAATTAAAATAATTGATAATATAGTAAAATACACATTAATAAATAGGAATCACACGAATAGCATAAAAAATATGAATTACATCATTATCAACAAAGTAGAAAATAATTTTTTAATTGAAGTAATATTGACGAATTAAAGCTTGTTGAAGTATATATTGTCCCTACTATTGTTAGACCTGCTGTTGTAGTGGCCATGATTGATGTACCTGTTGTTGTAGTGGCCATGATTGGTATACCTGTTGTTGTAGTGGCCATGATTGTTATACATGCTGATGTTGTGGCCATGATTGTTATACCTGCTGTTGTAGTGGCCATGATTGTTATACCTGCTGTTGTAGTGGATATGATTGGTATACCTGCTGTTGTGGTGGCCATGATTGTTATACCTGCTGTTGTAGTGGACATGATTGTTATACCTGCTGATGTTGTGGCCATGATTGTTATACCTGCAGTTGTAGTGGCCCTGATTGTTATATCTGATGTTGTAGTGGCCTTGATTGTTATACCTTATGTTCTAGTGGGAATGATTGTTACATCAGTTATTGTAGTTGCCTTGATCGTTATAGTTGCCATGATTGCTATACCTGATGTTGTAGGGGCCATGATTGTTATACCTACTGTTGTAGTGGTCATGATTGTTATATCTGCTGTTGTAGGGGCCATGATTGTTATACCTGCTGTTGCAGGGGCCATGATGTCTGCTGTTGTAGTGGTCATGATTGTTATATCTGCTGTTGTAGTGGCCATGATTGTTATACTTGCTGTTGCAGTGGACATAATTGATATCTGCTGTTGCAGTGGCCAAGATTGTTATACCTGCAGATGTTGTGGCAATTATTGTTATAGCTGCTGTTGTAGTGGCCATGATTGTTATACCTGCTGTTGTAGTGATCATGATTGTTATAGCTGCTGCTGTTATTGTTGTAACCTAGGTTGTAATGGTCACGATTGTTATGGTGGTTGTTACAACTGAGGTTGTTAGTACTCGCTGTTATTGTAGCAGCACTAGCCGCTGGCAGCAGTAGTGTCTGTTGCTGCAACAGTAGTGTCTGTTGCTGCAGCAGTAGTGTCTGTTGCTGCAACAGTAGTGTCTGTTGCTGCAACAGTGGTGTCTGTTGCTGCAACAGTAGTGTCTGTTGCTGCAACAGTAGAGTCTGTTGCTGCAACAGTAGTGTCTGATGCTGCAACAGTAGTGTCTGTTGCTGCAACAGTAGTGTCTGATGCTGCAACAGTAGTGTCCGATGCTGCAACAGTAGTGTCTGATGCTGCAACAGTAGTGTCTGATCCTGCAACAGTAGTGTCTGATGCTGCAACAGTGGTGTCTGTTGCTGCAACAGTAGTGTCTGTTGCTGCAACAGTAGTGTCTGATGCTGCAACAGTAGTGTCTGTTGCTGCAACAGTAGTGTCCGATGCTGCAACAGTAGTGTCTGATGCTGCAACAGTAGTGTCTGATGCTGCAACAGTAGTGTCCGATGCTGCAACAGTAGTGTCTGTTGCTGCAACAGTAGTGTCCGATGCTGCAACAGTGGTGTCTGTTGCTGCAACAGTAGTGTCTGATGCTGCAACAGTAGTGTCTGATGCTGCAACAGTAGTGTCCGATGCTGCAACAGTAGTGTCCGACGCTGCAACAGTAGTGTCTGATGCTGCAACAGTAGTGTCCGACGCTGCAACAGTAGTGTCTGATGCTGCAACAGTAGTGTCCGACGCTGCAACAGTAGTGTCTGATCCTGCAACAGTAGTGTCTGATGCTGCAACAGTAGTGTCTGATGCTGCAACAGTAGTGTCTGATGCTGCAACAGTAGTGTCCGATGCTGCAACAGTAGTGTCTGATGCTGCAACAGTAGTGTCTGATGCTGCAACAGTGGTGTCTGATGCTGCAACAGTGGTATCTGATCCTGCAACAGTAGTGTCTGATGCTGCAACAGTAGTGTCTGATGCTGCAACTGTAGTGTCCGATGCTGCAACAGTAGTGTCCGACGCTGCAACAGTAGTGTCTGATGCTGCAACAGTAGTGTCTGATGCTGCAACAGTAGTGTCTGATGCTGCAACAGTAGTGTCTGATGCTGCAACAGTAGTGTCTGATGCTGCAACAGTAGTGTCTGATGCTGCAACAGTAGTGTCTGATGCTGCAACAGTGGTGTCTGATGCTGCAACAGTGGTGTCTGATGCTGCAACAGTAGTCTGGAGAGGAGCCGAGGTTACTGGCGCCGTTGTGTCCACGGCCACTGTCGTTACCCCTAACTGAGTGAGGCTTTCCTGAACGCTTGCGATTTCGCTGGCCATGGTATTGCTGGCCTGAGCGGCGGTGCTGGCGGCGGTGTTCACTGAGGCAATGGCGCCCACCACGGAGGCTTGAAGGGAAGCATCCACTGTCACAGACCCATTTTGAATCGCTTGGGTAAGTTGCGTCAGAGTGGCCGCCGCCGCTTTAAGCTGCTCAACCAGAGTAGGGAGACCGGTGAAGTTTCCCGAAGAAATGGCTTTTGAAATTTGATCTGCGATGGATTGTAAGGCCAGGATGTCGTCCGCGGCGCTGCGTTTCCTCCTCGCTGGAAGTGCTGCCTGAACTGCGCTTGCAAGAGTGGTGAGGGTATTGTTAGCCTCTTGAAGTGCCAGAGTCGCGCTATTTGTGGCATTTAATTCGGATTGTAGTTGGGTGAGTTGTGAAGTGAGGGCAGCTGCTGATGCATTACTGTTGGTAGTGTTTGCTGTAGTTGTTGTTGCAGTGTCTGTTGTAGTTGTTGTTGCAGTGTCTGCTGTAGTTGTTGTTGCAGTGTCTGCTGTAGTTGTTGTTGCAGTATCTGCTGTAGTTGTTGTTGCAGTATCTGCTGTAGTTGTTGTTGCAGTATCTGCTGTAGTTGTTGTTGCAGTATCTGCTGTAGTTGTTGTTGTGTTGTCTGCTGCAGTTGTCGCGTTGTCTGCTGCAGTTATCGCGTTGCCTGCTGCAGTGGTCCCGTTGCCTGCTGCAGTTGTCGTGCTGCCTGCTGCAGTTGTCGTGTTGTCTGCTGCAGTTGTCGCGTTGTCTGCTGCAGTTATCGCGTTGCCTGCTGAAGTTGTCGCGTTGCCTGCTGCAGTTGACGTGTTGCCTGCTGCAGTTGTCGCGTTGTCTGCTGCAGTGGTCGCGTTGCCTGCTGCAGTTATCGTGCTGCCTGCTGCAGATGTCGCGTTGTCTGCTGCAGTTGTCGTGTTGTCTGCAGCAACGCCTGAAATTGTTGTCGCTGAACTGTTTGTGGAACTTGTGGATGAAGTGACTGTGGTGGCGGAGGCGTCCTGTGTCTGGGCGGAGGGGACAGTGACGGTGGTCCCGCCCTGCTGGACGATGGCTTGCTGAACGGCGTTTATATCACTCACTATTTTGTTTCTCTCAGTTTGTGCGGCGGCTAAGGCAGCGTCGACGCTGCTCAACGCTGCCTGCACCTCAGCTTGAAGGGTTGTATTGACTACTGAAGTATTGCTTGATATCAGTTCTGTTAATTGGGTTAACGTAGCCTTCGCGGCAATAAGTTGTGGAATTAAACTATTTAAAGCGGTAACATTTCCTTGTTCCAGGGCGTTAGTGGCGTTGGCAACGAGAGTTTGGATCGCCAAGACGTCATCATAGACGCTGCGTTTTCTCCGGCGTCCATTTAAAGTGGTGTTAATTATTATTAATATATTATTAAGTTGATCTTGAAGAGCTTGTAGAGCCGAAATCGTACTATCTGTGGCGTTTAGGGAATTTTGAAGCTGACTGAGTTGTGAATAGAGCCCAGAAAGTGTAATGTTTACTGCAGTAGTAGTAGTATTGTCCAGGGATGTTGAAGCTGTAGTATTAACGGAGGTCGTTGAATTTGTAGCATTAGCAGAGGTGGTTGAAATTGTAGCATTAGCGGAAGTCGTCGTAGCATTAGCGGAAGTCGTCGTAGCATTAGCGGAAGTCGTCGTAGCATTAGCGGAAGTCGTAGTAGCATTAGCGGAAGTCGTCGAATCGGTAGCATTAGCAAATGTTGTTGCATTCGGTGTTGTATTTGAGGCTGTTGAATTCGTTATATTGCCAAGGGTTGTTGTAATCGTTGCGGAACTTGAGGTGCTAGTGACGGTCAGGTTGGGGGGAACTGTGATGGTCGGAGGAGCAGTGGGTAAGGCCACTGTGGTTCCACCGAGCTGGGTGATGCTCTGCTGAACCGTATTAAATTCACTGGTTGTACTGGCACGCAAAGCTTGGGCAGCGGTTAAAGTAACATTGACGCTGTTGAGAGTCGACTGCACGGCCTGCAGAAGGCTCGGATCAACTGTTGATGGATTGCCAACTACCGTCACTAGTATCTGGAGCAGTGTTGCTTCCGCAGATATCAGTAACGGTAACAGGGTATTCAAACCGGTAATATTTGCCGTTGTTAACGCTACGTTGGTGGAGGCGATAAGCATTTGAATCGCCTGAATGTCTGTTAAAGAACTGCGCTTCCTTCTTCGTCCAGTTGTTGGGCTAAGCGTAGAAATAGTACTGTTAAGTACAGTTTGAATGTTTTGAAGAGAAGTGATTACATTATTGGTGGTGTTTAAGGTAGCGAGCAGTTGGCTGCGTTGCGCAGTGAGATTCCCAAGTGTTGTATTCGCAGTTGTAGTGGTGGGAGCAGCAGTTGTAGTGGTTGAAGCAGCTGTTGTAGTGGTGGAAGCAGCTGTTGTAGTGGTTGAAGCAGCTGTTGTAGTGGTGGAAGCAGCTGTTGTAGTGGTTGAAGCAGCTGTTGTAGTGGTTGAAGCAGCTGTTGTAGTGGTTGAAACATCAGTTGTAGTGGTTGAAGCAGCTGTTGTAGTGGTTGAAGCGGCTGTTGTAGTGGTTGAAGCAGCTGTTGTAGTGGTTGAAACATCAGTTGTAGTGGTTGAAGCAGCTGTTGTAGTGGTTGAAGCAGCTGTTGTAGTGGTTGAAGCAGCAGTTGTAGTGTCGGAAGCAGCAGCAGTAGTGCTGACAGTAGCAGTTGTAGTGTTGGAACCAACAGCTGTAGTGTTGGAAGCAGCAGCTGTAGTGTTGGAAACACCAGCTGTAGTGTTGGAAGCAACAGCTGTAGTTTGGGAACCAACAGTTGTAGTGTTGGAAGCAGCAGCTGTAGTTTGGGAACCAGCAGCTGTAGTGTTGGAAGCAGCAGTTGTAGTGTTGGAAACACCAGCTGTAGTGTTGGAAGCAGCAGCTGTAGTTTGGGAACCAACAGCTGTAGTGTTGGAAGAAGTAGCTGTAGTGTTGGAAACAGCAGTTGTGCTTTGTCCCGAAATCGTCGTGTTTGATCCAATGGCTGTTGTATTTGATCCTGAGGCTGTAGTATTCGACCCAGCTGTTGTATTTGATCCTGAGGCTGTAGTATTCGACCCAGCTGTTGTATTTGATCCTGAGGCTGTAGTATTCGACCCAGCTGTTGTATTTGATCCTGAGGCTGTAGTATTCGACCCAGCTGTTGTATTTGATCCTGAGGCTGTAGTATTCGACCCAGCTGTTGTATTTGATCCTGAGGCTGTAGTATTCGACCCAGCTGTTGTATTTGATCCTGAGGCTGTAGTATTCGACCCAGCTGTTGTATTTGATCCTGAGGCTGTAGTATTCGACCCAGCTGTTGTATTTGTTCCTGAGGCTGTAGTATTCGACCCAGCTGTTGTATTTGATCCTGAGGCTGTAGTATTCGACCCAGCTGTTGTATTTGATCCTGAGGCTGTAGTATTCGACCCAGCTGTTGTATTTGATCCTGAGGCTGTAGTATTCGACCCAGCTGTTGTATTTGTTCCTGAGGCTGTAGTATTCGACCCAGCTGTTGTATTTGATCCTGAGGCTGTAGTATTCGACCCAGCTGTTGTATTTGATCCTGAGGCTGTAGTATTCGACCCAGCTGTTGTATTTGATCCTGAGGCTGTAGTATTCGACCCAGCTGTTGTGTTTGATCCTGATGCAGTTGTGTTTGATCCTGATCCCGGGTGTGTTGTGTTTACTCCAGAGGTAGTCAAGGGTGGCCTTGATGTCGGTTTCAATTCTGGAAAAGACAAAATAATTAACAAACACATTGTTTGTCTGTTTACTTTTGAAAATGAGTTAATGTTAACAAATCTCTCACCTAGGGGCCTCCTCTACTGAAGGGGCCTCGAAATGAAAAGTAATTTTAAATTGTCAATAAGAAAAGTAAATCTTATTGACAATTCCGGCCCATTCTTGAGCAACAAGCAGTTGTGCACTTTTGACCAACAAGCAAAGTAGTTTTATGACCTCGTGATCGTTCGTTTTGATCTTCCAGCTGGATGTGTCTTCTGTCATCAAGTTTAAGCATTTCCGGTCCCAGTAGCCCGTGGTTGCCTATATTTTAATATTTTCTATTTGGCTGGCAAATTTGTTTATGAGTGGGCACAATACTACAGCTGCGCACGTCACGTTGGTCCAATTTGTTTTTTTATGACTAATATATGCCGCATTTCTTTTTCCTTACACTTTTAGGCCATCCTGAAATTTATTGACAGCAAAAATCGCATCCTAACAGAACTAATACGATTTCCTGCCTAACTTTATTTTTTAATTTGTAATCATTCTCAGACAGCCTTATTTTTATATCTGATTTCCTTAAAATTTGCTCATAGTTTACGTCCTCAACTGCAATACCATCATTCACATTCATTCTTATCTATATTAAATGTTATTATCCATTTATGACTCCATTTGTTTAATTTCTCTAAATCAGTCACCCTTTACACTGTTATGTGCTTTCATATATTCTCTTTCAGCATAGCATTCCTCAACATTTATTGAAATTCTACCAAATCCACCAGTGTTCAAAAATTTCTAGACTCCCTCTCTGTTAACCTATCAAACAAAATGACATATACACTATAATCTTTCTCAAATACTTTCCCTATCATTAGTCTCAGTGCAGATATCTCATCCACGCAATCCTTTCCACATCAAAACCCATGTTGTTCATCATTCCAAAACTTTTAGTTATCAAGGCTCATCCACTCGCTATTCTGATATACAATTTGCCGACAACATTTAGTAGTCTAACTACATTTTATATGCCTCATCTGTGCCTGCAGCAAAGATCATGTTTTACCATGACCTATAAACAAGTTACATATTCTAAATTTAAATATGACACTAGTATAATCCAGTAACAACATTCTGGTGTCATATATAACGTAGCAATTTAATTATTCTAAGTACTTGTGCCAGTATTCTCTTTATTTTAGCAGCAAATGAGTGATTTAATATTAGAGTCTACGAAATGCAACTAGAATTTTCAGCAACACAGAAACTTGGATAACCTGGGTAGCTGTTTTGAAGATGATAACACTTGTTTACTGTGGGATATCAAGCAACAAACAAGGTAATGCAGAAACTAAATATTTTGGATCACTTCACTAATGTACATTGATTTACACATGCACATATATATGCACCAATATACTGGAAAAAATTACAAATGGTAAGCTTACCTGGATAACAACAGAGACATTTGGTTCCCTTGCAGCCATCCTTGTCCACCCGTCCTGTACAGGACTTCTTCTTGTCCACACAGAAGCCTCCGTTAGTCTTACAGTGGTCCGTGGGCTTGCAAGCCTTGGCACAGCAGACGCACTTCTTCTTGGTGCAGCCCTTGGCTATCTGGCGCTCCTTCGTCCCGCACTTCTTCTTACACACGCCCTTGTACTTCAGGCATTTATTTTTCGGTTCTAATGCACATGCTGTTTGAAAGAAAGATTGTTGTATATGTATTTATTGTAAAATATAGTTAAGGTCTTCGTTATTGCTTAATCTGATTATTAAACTTGAGAAAACTTAGTCTTATCTGCTTTCATACAGTTCCAACCAATGCCTTGTCATCGCCCACCCCTACTCCAAACACACACACACACACACACGCACACACACACACACACACACACACACACACACACACACACACACACACACACACACACACACACACACACACACACACACACACGCACGCACGCACGCACGCACGCACGCACGCACGCACGCACGCACGCACGCACACACACACACACACACACACACACACACACACACACACACACACACACACACACACACACACACACACACACACACACACACACACACAGCGGGATCCAGAAGTTAATGGTCGATCCTGCAGACAAAAATAAAAATAAGTTAGTACACACACACAGAGAAAATACCAGAAATTTGGAAAGCAGCTAATGTAGTCCCGATATATAAGATAGACAGAAGGCACTGAACTACAGGCCAGTGTCCCTAACCTGCATACCATGCTAGCTAATGGAGAAAACTGTGCGAAGATAGCTAGTAGAACATCTGGAGCGAAAGAACTTTTTAACACAGCATCAACATGGGTTCAGGGATGGCAAGTCCTGCCTCACAGGGTTAATTGAATTGAACGACCAGGCAACAAAAATCAGGCAAGAAAGAAAGGGGTGGGCAGACTGCATATTTTTGGATTGTCAGGAAAGCCTTTGATACAGTACCACACAAGAGGCTAGTGAAAAAGCTGGAGATGCAGCCTGGAATGAAAGGGAAGGTACTCCACTGGGTAAGGGAGTACCTAAGCAACAGACAACAACGAGTCACTGTGAGGGGTGAGGTCTCAGATTGGCGAGACGTCACAACTGAAGTCCCGCAGGGGTCAGTCATTGGACCTATACTGTTTCTAATATATGTAAATGATCTCACGGAGGGAATAGACTCGTTTTTCTCAATGTTTGCTGAAGATGCAAAAATTATGAGGAGGATTGAAACAGAGGACGACAGTAGGAGCCTACAAGATGACCTAGACAAACAGAATGATTGGTCCAACAAATGACTGCTAAAGTTCAACCCGAGTAAATGCAAAGTAATGAAACTAGGCAGTAGAAACAGGAGGCCAGATACAGGATACAGAATAGGAGATGAAGTACTGCATGAAACGGACAGAGAGAAAGAACTAGGAGTTGATATCACACCAAACTTGTCTCCTGAAGCCCACATAAAAGGAATTACGTCTGCGGCATATGCGAGGCTGGCTAACATCAGAACAGCCTTCAGAATCATTCAGAACCTTGTACACAGCATATGTAAGACCAATCCTGGAGTATGCGGCGCCAGCAT
Organism: Procambarus clarkii; assembly: GCF_040958095.1. NCBI lineage: Eukaryota > Metazoa > Arthropoda > Malacostraca > Decapoda > Cambaridae > Procambarus > Procambarus clarkii. The sequence goes on from NC_091237.1 coordinate 2,722,618, forward strand.
GGAGCCCGTACTTAGTCGAAGCTGGAAAACGTTCAGAGGTATGCCACTAGACTAGTCCAAGAACTAAGAGGCATGAGTTACGATGAAAGGCTGCGGGAAATGCACCTTACAACACTGGAAGACAGAAGAGTAAGGGAAGACATGATCACTACCTACAAAATCCTCAGGGAATTGACAGGGTAGACAAGGATAAACTATTCAACACTAGTGGTACGCGAACAAGGGGGACACAGGTGGAAACTGAGTACTGAAATGAGCCACAGGGACGTCAGAAAGAATTTTTTCAATGTCAGAGTAGTTAACAGGTGGAATTCATTAGGCACTCATGTGGTGGAGGCTGACTTCGTACACAGTTTTAAATGTAGATATGAAATGTAGACTCAGGAATCTGTACACCAGTTGATTGACAGTTGAGAGTCGGGACCAAAGAACCAAAGCTCAATCCCCGGAAGCACAAATAGGTGAGTACAAATAGGTGGGTACACACACACGGGAAGCAGCCCGTAACAGCTGTCTAACTCCTAGGTACCTATTTACTGCTAGGTAACAGGGGCATCAGGATGAAAGAAACTGTCCATATGTTTCCGCCGGCGGCCGGGATCGAACCCGGACCCTAGGATTACGAGTCCCAAGCGTTGTCCACTCAGCCACGGCCCCTTAGGTGTGTGTGTGTGTGTGTGTGTGTGTGTGTGTGTGGTGTGTGTGTGTGTGTGTGTGGTGTGTAAAAATAGTTAGTAGTCAGTAACAGTTGAGCGGCGGGCCGAAAGAGCAGAACTCAACCCCCACAAGCACAACTAGGTGAATACACTCACACTCAGAGTAATTAACAAAAGGAATGCATTAAGCAGATATGTGGTGGAAGCAGACTCCATCACAGTTTCAAATGTAGATTTGATAGAGCCCAATAGGCTTATGTATGTGTACACCAGTTGATTGACAGTTGAGAGGCGGGACCAAAGAGCCAAAGTTCACCCCTCCGTAAGTACAACTAGGTGAATACTTACACACACATTCAAAAGAACACACACAAGCACGCACACAGATATATCTGTCAGTAATACGGTTTGTGTACCAGCGACCCAGACAAAAGACAAGCCTGTTATACCACACAGCAAATTGTTCCCAGAAATAGTACATCGTTGCCCAATTATAGCACACGGCTGCTCAAACACAACACACTTCCCTAAGCACAACACACGACTGCCCAAACACAAATACCTTATCCAGACACAAAACATGGCTCTCCTTCACTCCAGTCGCCATCACTACCACCTGTTGACCCTCCGTCACTACCTTCAGTGACTCACTTTATAAACGCCCTTACAATATAGTTCTGTGGCGCCTCTCCTGCCATGATTTGAGAATAT